>NC_046158.1:38318323-38380823 GCF_011064425.1 Rattus rattus
GTCTGCGTCACTTTGGACAATATTTCCATGGCCACCAATTATCCAGGCAGACTGTTACACCAGCAAATAGCTAGAAAGACTTTATAGTAAGGGAAGGCTGGCACTACTGGCCAGGCAGAGGCAGTCACATCTCTGTGAGTTCCAGGCCAGCCAGTGCTATGTCGTGAGACCCTGTCTCTAAAATAAAAATCAAAAGTAAGTAAAGTGATTGTATTAAATAAGAGAATTGCCTAGATTTAATAAAGGATGTTAAGTTTTTAAAGGACAGTGTGACATCCGTTCCCTCAGTGAGTTGTTTCCAAGGTATAGATGAAAACAAACTTTGATCCACTGACCCTCACATTCCATTCTCGATCTCAGTTAGTCATTCAACCCCATGGAGAGAAGCGCTTTCACTGAGGACGTTAATGGATGTGGAAACAGTGTTAGAAACGGGGCAATAGCCAGGGATTTACCTCCTGGGAGCACCAGGCGCAGTGAGGTCCTGTGAGCAGGCAGTCTGAGCAGGTTTCTGCACCACTCCAGGCACAGCCACCTAAGGGCAAACAACCAAGGATTAAAGCCCTCTCCCTTCGTTCCATTTACAGGACTAACCCTTCCTCCTCAAGCAAAGCTATATAGAAATTAATCCTCGGAAGGCCAGCAACTCACATCAAAGTTTATAGCTTAGACCCATCACATTGGGAATATCTCCATCATGTAAGCAGTCTCTCAGACCACAACCGTGTCTAACTGCTCAGTACAGAATCATCGGATTCAGCTCCTGTCCAACACCTACCACTTAATTTCAAAAACAGGTCTGTACCCATTAAAGAGGTTTCTCGTATAAATTCAGCATTTCTGGTTCTGAATCCTCCACACTCATGATTATGACTCCCAGGTGGATGGTCTTGTTGTGTAACAAAGCAGAAAAGCTTCCGAAGTGGCTATCAGAACAACACTCAGAAGTCACATCGTTCAGGAACGCTGTCTGATCCTCCTCATTAAAATGCCCGTGAAGCCTTTGCGTTTATTTACCTTGTACCTAGAACGTTCACTGGGGGGAATGCCCTATGCCTGCCTACAGTTTGTACAAGTGCCTCAGTGGCAGGAGAGCCGTCAGACAGGTCAAATGAAAAATGACTGCAGGTCTGTTTTCTGAACCAAATGACAGTTTGTCAAGCCCATGATGAGAGCGATATCCGAGAGAGCTTCGGGCTTACCTTGGACGTGATCATTCCTTCCTAGAAGTAGCAGGAACAGGCAGAGCAGCTCAATCCCCATTCGGTTCAGTTTTCACTGTGCAGACAGATTAAAAATGAATTACCTTCAGGGTTACAAGACCAAAGTTGGAAGCAGTGAAAGTCTTTCTTGTAGTGTTTTGTTTTTTTTTTTTTAAAAAAAAAAAGTGAAACTACTTTACACTGCTTTGAAAAGTAACTTGAGCTGTAAATTTGAAAGCTTTCATTAAGACTGAAATGAAAACAGAAGCTACCTGGCCAGGCAAAGAAGAAAAGCTGTGTTTAAAAGCAACTTCAACATGCGTACTTCCTCATTCGCCTTATAAGGAAGTCAGGTGTGCAATCACTGGGAAGGTGGGGAGACGGGTGCAGGAGACATTTTTATGTGTGAGCATTCTATTAGCTGTACTGTATCCTAGAGAGACTCAGTCTCTTCAGTGAAATGCTAATCAAGGAGCTGTCAAAAGACGGATTTAAATGTATGCTTTTTATGACAATTTTTAGTTTAAGGCAGTGAGGATGTGAAGCAAAACACCAGAACTTAAGCTAAATATAAGGAAGGCTAAAAAAAAAAAAAAAAAAAAGCCAACAGAAAATACCTGAAATTTTTGGTTTTCATGTTAGAGCCTCTGCAGAGAATTCAGACGAGCTCTGGAAAATAAAAACATTATTTTACAGTCAAATTAGAAGTTAGGCAAAGGAGAACCAAACACTGTTTTCTTATCTTTCAAATTATATAAGAGGTATTTTTTTCACACGCCCAGAATTCTTATTTTTTAAAAGTGCATTAAAAAGCACTGTATATGGAGATCAACTGGATGGAAAGAGAGCCTCAGCGTAACAACAGAAACAATGCGGAGAGAAACAATCGCAGCCAAGATTCTGAATCTGTCTCTAGAGCATTCTTCCAGGGCGGTGACTACAGAGAGCATTCGCTGGACACACAGAAGGTCCTGTGCGCCTCTTCAAGTACCAAGATTGCAAAAGCAAACAAACCATTACTAAAAGCAAGGTTAAAAAAAAAAAAAAAAAAAAAAGGAAAGGAAAGGAAAGGAAAGGAAAGGAAAGGAAAGGCTCCCAGCTCCTGGCTTGGCACATAGAAATCATTTATTTGTATTATGAATGACAGCTCAAAATGTGTGCATTCTACAGGTAAATCTGCAAGGTCCATATCCCCCGCCCTCTCTCTCCCACCCTCCCTTCAGGGGCCTTTCAGGACCCATAGAAACTGTGAGAGGTAAGAATCAAATACTCTGTCACTCTAAGCCATCTGACCTTAGGCAGGCTCCTTTGTGTCTGGGCTCAAGGCCTGGGAGACTATCTTTTGAAGGTATGTTTCCAGGCAGGCGTGAGAAACCTGGAAAGAGAAGAAAACAAATTATAGCGTACTCAGATTTTTTTTTCTTCTTCTTCCCAGCAGCCTATAGTCTGTTTTCAACTCTGTCATATACGAAACCCAGGAAGAAAACAGAAAGACTCCTGCAGTAAGAATCCAGATCAGAGAGCTGAAAGATGAGACTTTGAGAGAGAGGAAAAAAAAAAAAAACAGAGTGTGAAATGTGTGCCTGCATTCGAAGGATGTTGGAACCATGAGTCTCTGTCTTATGATACTGCCGCCATTTTTAAAACCCATCGGCAAGTGTTTTCTGAGCATTTGTGCCAGATATGCTCTTTTAAGATACACTTTTAGTTGACATAACAATGGAGTTCAACCTTAGGGTAGAGTGTGGGATTCCAATGATTGCATATAACATGATCGGGTCACTGGCATATCTATTACCCCAGAAACACCATTTATCATGCCATATATATTATATATGCATATAATTTCTTTGGGAAATGTTTGAGTGTTTGAAATCCTCTGTGATAACCATTTTTAAATATTCAATAAATTATTGTCAACCAAAGTTGTCCTGCTGTGTTTTAGAATAGTAGATGCTATTCCTCTTCAAACGGCCTACTGGTACCCAGTAACCATACTGGTGCCCAGTAACCAACAACTCTCCACCCCTCTCTCCCATCCTTTTCTGGATCCACTCTTTCTTTTGTTCACTACATTTTTGTTCTCAACTATTTATTTTGTGTGTGTGTGTGTGTGTGTGTGTGGTGTGTGTGTGTGTGTTTGGGTGAGTGTGTGTGTGTGTGTGTGTGTGTGTGTGTGTCAGATGTGTGCATGTGTGTGTTGTGTGTTTTCTTTTTGAACCTGTGGAGTCAGATCCTGTACTTAATTCACTGGCAATTTATGCTGGTTTTTCTTTTATTGGGGTGTGTGTGTGTGGCTGTAGGTGTGTGTGTGTGTGTGTGTGTGTGTGTGTGTGTGTGTGTGGCTGCTGGTATACATCTGTGATAGCATGAGGGTAAGAAGACAACTTTGGGGTGGGGGGGTTGGTTCTGTGCTTCCTGTTGAAGCAGGGTCTCTTTCACAGTTTCTGTTGCTGGCCAGGCCGAGAGCCTTCAGCCCATATCTCTGCCTTCCATCTTACCACAGGAGTGCTGGGATTATAGGTGTATACGCCCCACTACATCCAACCTTTATGTGGATTCCAGGGATCAGAATTATGTGACCAGGCGTGTGTGGCTAGTGCTACGGTCTGCTCAGCTATCTCCCCAGGTGGGGTAGTTTCTGTTTCTGAGAAAACTCTGTACTGTTTCCCCCCAGTGCAGATATTATTCTTTAAATTAAAAAAATACGTATTATTTATTTTTATTTTATTGTATAGATGTTTGCTTACTCGTATGTACTGTGTGCTCACTACCCGAAGAACCCAGAAGAGGGTATTAGATCTTTCGGAACTGAAATTGCAGACAGTTATGAGCCGTCAGGTGGGTCTAAGATACAAACCGAGGTCCTCTGTAAGAACAGCAAACGCTCTTAACTACTGAGCCATCTCTCCAGCCCCAGGGGTTCTTGAAGCAGAGGCCATGTGAGGAAAATGAAATGAAATGAAACAAGTGTTTTGTTCAGACAGCATACATTTTAGGGTGCATCAGTGAGGGAAGGGACCTGAGCTGTGTAATAAAGCCGGGTTAAAGGTCAGAGTGTTTTCCTATTTAGGGAAGTCAAGAGAGTTTTTCTGATTTTTCCGTCTAACAGAGTCCTAGATGAGCTGAGAAACACCAAAGCTTGAGGAAGCCACCCAAAAGGTGTTTTTTAAAGTAAAGGAGAAAGGGGTGGGTGGTGAGGTGGGAGCATGATTGGGTCTATAGGCAGAGGTCGGTCATCCTCAAGACTGAACTTGAATTTTATTCTAAATAGTTTCAAATCTCATCGGAAGGTTAGAACAAAAGGAATGATATGGGTTCACTTCCTTTAAAAGAACCTCCGTGGGGTTGATTTAGCTCAGTGGTAGAGCGCTTGCCTAGGGCATAAGGCCCTGGGTTCGTCCCCAGCTCCAAAAAGAACCAAAAAAAAAAAAAAAGAACCTCCGTGGCCATGTGCATGTTAGACTACATCGCACCAGGCTGAGGGGTGTACGGTGAGAGGGGTGTGTTCTCCTAATTAGGGAAGTCAAGAGAGTTTTTCTGATGCTTGCTGAGTCCATTATGAAAGAGGTGTTTTCAGGGGTAGACATGGTGCTAGTCGGGACTAGGCTGTTGATAGGTGAGTAGAGAGGCACCGCCAGGATTCAGGATAGATTTGGAAATGAACTGTGTTCAAGGATTAAGTGTGAATATGAAAGGAAGAAACGTTTATGGCCCGAGAAGCTGGGTGGCACTTCTCGTGACTGAGAGGTTAGCGAGGGGGAAGCAGCTTTCATACGGAAGACGAGCATCAAGAGCACGATTGTTTGAGATCCCGTGAAAGCAGCCAGACTTCGAAATCTGGAACTCGGGGTGATATCAAAATACAAAGCATAGAACTGGATACATCACTGCGGACTAACGCTATGGGGCTGAAGATGTTCAAATACAGGGGTCTGAATAAGATCCCGAGAAAGTGAGCATGGGTGAGGAACAGCTCCGAGCCTGGACCTAGCTGTATCTATCAGTGAAGTGGGCAGCACAGAATAAAGGAAACTGCTAACACATACTCCATCTTGCCAAGGAGGAAGTGTCTTTGTTACAAAACAATTCCCTGACTATCTGTCATGTTTCAACTCTTCTTGCTGGCAGAGGCGATGGGTGCCTTTGTTCTCCACCCTAGGAATGTTTAAGACATAGAGTCTCTCTTTAAGGCCCGCAGAAAATTGTTTAGAGCTTTGAACACTCCAGATTGTGCCTCTGTCTAGATTAAGGGGCAAGAGTGTGCTTACACCTTGCAGAGAGAGAGAGAGAGAGAGAGAGAGAGAGAGAGAGAGAGACAGAGAGAGAGAGACAGAGAGACAGAGAGACAGAGAGACAGAGAGACAGAGAGACAGAGAGACAGAGAGACAGAGAGACAGAGACAGAGACAGAGACAGAGAGAGAGACAGAGAGAGAGAGAATACTTGCTGACTGCCCATTATGAAAGGTTTTCTGTCTTGGAGCCCAGCCTACACCATCTGTAGGCATCTCTTTCCTTTTGTGGTGTCTTGGGAGAACTGAAGTCGGGAGATAGATAAAAGGACGTGCTGATACTCTGGCCATTCCTATGGCTGCGAGCGATAAAGTCCTTTATCTCTGACACAAACATATCTCGTCCCAGTCAGTACCCACGAGTCCATGACAGACTTGGCAGTACATAGAAACCCCGGGGGCCCTTCAGCCCTTCCTGGTTTGTGACAATCTCCTCAAGTCGTGCCTCTTTCTTCACATTGAACATGTAGCTTTTCAACATCGCTTTGGGCGAAAAGATCTTGCATCCGCTAAGGTTGCCCCAGGTGTCTTAGTCTGAACAGCGATGCCCATCTCCAGAGGCATCCCAGGCTCCAGAGCTGTCTGCTCTCAAACCCCTCGGGATGCCAGTGTCAGTCACTATGGAATTGGCACCAGGGCTGTCTGCACAGCTTTCGAACTGCCCTGTCCCTAGAATTTTTGCTGAGGTTCTATCTGCCACCAAACACCTCTTCTTCTTGCAAGACAGTAGAGCTACTCCTCAGCCTCTTTTGTGATTAAGAGCTCTAGTGACTGCACTTGCAAATGGAATGCCATCCAGATGCAGGCATTGAGGTCCTGGGGGGAATTGGGAAAACCCAGTTACGCTTGTGAAATTGAATACCTTGAATTGCATTGGACTTTTAATATAGTGTTTCATACAAACATTTCCATCCCAGTCAGGAGAATTGCAATTACCCGGGGATATTTATTTTTGTGTTCCCAGTAGTTGCCCTCTGATATTCATGCCGTCCTTGCTTTCCAGGCCTGTGCACTTGGTCCCTGATGCTTGCAGGCCTGCGTCTGCCTCCCACCTACCCAGGTTGGCTCACTGCTCTCCGTCTCTGAGAGACTCTTGGGTCTCTCAAGTTCTCATTTCCCATGAACGTCCCAGAGCATCCCTTACCACTGCTTTTACTTGTTTGACTACTGATCTCTCTCTCTCTCTCTCTCTCTCTCTCTCTCTCTCTCTCTCTCTCAACTGTGATGGTATTTTTTTAAGCATTAATTTACAGAACAAACATGTATTGAGTTCTTACTGTGCAGCAGGACAGAATTGCATCTAGTCCATCTTTCTGTTCCCAGTGAGTAGCACAATGCATGACACTTCATAAATAGTCAGTTATGGTTATGGGGCTGAGTAATGAAATGCATGTTTTCATTGCCTAGAGTTTCACCAGCAGCAGGGCAGCCACTCAAGAGATAATGAACGACAGTTGAGCAAACGAATGGCTGTTTGGGAGGGTACAGAATAGAGCCAGGGGTAGGGACATTGTGCTCCCTGCTATGATTGCGATGAGAACTGTCAAAAGGCTTCTTATGCAGGGAACAGAAAATGAAGGAGGGACTGAAGAGAAGACAGAGTAGAAGGGGGTTTGAGAAAATACCCCTTTCACCGGCTCCGCATTGATGCTGGTCTGAATATCATATTCCAAGCTGTAAGGTACCGGGAGGTTTGGTCTTGCTTCCTGAAGATGCAGTTCCCAGTTTCCTGCCCTCAGAAAGGAAGGAACACAGCCCTCTGTGATGATCCTACAAGCAGAGATCCCACTAGTTTAAGTCCTGAAGGAAACTTTGCCCCTTAGCCAAGCAGGTCATTTCCCTCTGTATCTTCAGGAGAAACGTATCAAGACACCGGCAGACCCTGAAATCATGAAGGTACCAAGTCCTGTGCTATGATTGTTCCTGTATTTAAGTCCCCAGATCTCACGCCTTCCCTGCCTTAAGTAGCCACACATGCCATGGCTCTAACTGTGCAGATCTCTGTTCCGTTCTCATAGCTTCGCAGACATTCTGGTTCTCAACATAGACTTTAGCTACCATGGCATACAATATTTTTTCGCTGAGAACTTTCGCCTTTTCTACTTAAAGCAAGTCTTCATAGCTCCACTCCCCCATCTCAGTTCCGGCATCACCTCACCTATTCTTTGAAGGCATTTTTTTTTTTCAAGTAAAATAAGAATTTCTTGAATACAATTCAGTAACACCGTGACAGCCGGAAGCTGATATAACCAAGAGGGATAATGAACGAGTAGCACATTCTAGACTGATACACTCAACAAAGGGGCCATTCATGCTCTGGGCAGGAAGAAATGAGATGGTGCAAGATTTTACTTCTGAAAGTCTCGGTACTGAAATCTTGAATAGTATTTATTTCCAGAACTTTCCATTTAATAGTTTTAGACTGTGGCTTGACTGTGTATAACTAGAACCTTAGAAAGACAAACTACAAATGGGTGAGTATAGGGGAAATACCATATGCAGCTATAAGAGGGAGATCAGGAATCTTGTGATGAGGAGTAAAGCTGGCAAGGGGGATTGGGGAGAGAGGTACACAAACACACACACACACACACACACACACACACACACACACATACACACACACACACACCAGGCTGGAGGGAACACACCTCTTTCAGAGGGAATCCATGGTTATATGAAACCCAAAGGCAGAGGAAAGATACCAAGTCAGAGATGAGCATCGGAATGAGGTCATCAGTAGTAAAGGGCTCTGAGCCACATATATGGACAAAGACCATCAGGTCCCCAAGCTCACTCTGCTGAGAGGAAGCCATGAGGGTTCTGAGGGCACCGATGCTCTTGTAGGTTCATCTCACTAAGGCTCAGCTCCTCCGAGCTTTCCCAAGCACCCTTTCTCTGTTGGAACAACAAATCTTTCAGAAAAAAATCTCCACTTAATGTAGGTGACTAAATCTTTGTATTTCTAACAAAGATCCTGCCACATCGTGTACACTTTCAGTCTGGGTGGCAAAAGCTTATAGAACACCGCCATGACATTTGCTTAGAGCCAAGCCTGGAGGTTCTGACTACATTTGAGAGTTTAACCCTCTTCAAAGAGTGTGAGCTAAGAGGTGGACCCACAGCTGGTCTTTATTCAGAAGGGTAGAAAGAAGTCCCCGAGTTCGGGAACCTGCATTAACTAGTCTGACTCACTGTGTTTAGCTTCAGCCCAGCCATTCATTCAAATCAAAGATGGCTGTCTAGAACCCCTAGCCTGCCCTAACACTCATGAAAACACTCCCAGAATGGGAAGTGTGAGGTAACCTGGAAGGGGAAACCAACTGGATCATGGGAGCCTTAATAATGACTATTGACTTAGGCTGGCTCTTGCTTGGTCACCTGCTTTATTTAAGTGCCAGTGACACATCTCCTTGGGTTGTTTGGTTGTTTTTTTCCCCCTGTGAAAGTATTTGATGGAAGTTAGAAGACAATGTAAAGGACAGTGCTGTCTCTGATTCTGCTGTGGAGACGCCTGCATGCAGTCTGTGTAGGAGTTGTTTGCAGACTTCCCTGGATCATTTGGGTGTGGGTAACACAGAGTCATGCAAGTGGATATCTTTGTCTTCAATTTTAAGACCTTTGGAAAAATTGTTTTTGAAAAGGGATATGTTTAGACTTCTTGCCATCCTCCCATTGTGGGCACAATGTCTACTATGTATTAAGCACAAAAATGTCTTTTGATCTAGACCACACAGTTTAGGTAAGATTTATATATTTTTTAATTTTGGTAGAACACACGTGGCAAACAAGCTACCATTTGAAACATTTCTAAGTATACATCCAGTGGCAATGAATCTATAGCATTAATTATAATATAATCCAGTGGTAATAAGTACATTTCACAAGCTATATAATTCTTACCAAAATCTGCTTCAAGACCTCTTTCATTACCTTTACCATTCCCCTAGAAACCCCTGTTCTATCGTCCATCTCTAAATTTAACTATTCAAGACGCACTCTGTGGTTTGTCCTTTTGTGATTGTCCTATTTCACTTAGCATAATGTCCTGACACTTCATCCATGATATAACCCATGTCAGAGGACAGTCCCTTTGAAGGCTGAGTGTCCTTCTGTTGTACATATGCATAGGAGACATTTTGTTGACCCATTTAGTTAGAAATGAAATTTTAGGCTGTTTCTGGCTTTTGGCTCTTGTGAACAGTGGTGCTATGAATGTTAGTGTTCGAGTACCTGCAGATGGCTCTCCAGACTTTAGTTCCTAGATGATGAACTAATAATAACTTTTGCCTTTCAGGATATCGGGGAAGACTGACTTATACCGTTTTGAGATGGATCCAGGCTTTCGTAGGGGCTGAGATTATGATACTTCAAGAAAGGAATGCAAAACTGGAAATAAAAAATGGATTTGTTAATCACAAATAAGACGAGAAAAGTCTTGACTAGTTGCCAAAGGCTTGGAGACGGCAGTGCTCTTGATCAGTTTGCTTTTCCTTGACGTCACCTCAGGCAATTCACCAGAAATCTCTACCTAGAATCTGTTCCCTTCTCATCTGGAGCCACTTGTAGTTCCCAGTAACTCCAGGAGCCTATGGGAACTGGCAGGCTGAGCTTAGACTCCATCCTCGTCATGGTAATCCCCATCTGCTTCACTCAGGGTCTGTGCCTACTGAAGCCGGTGTTACTGAATGCTTACCAAGTACCAGACATGACTACACTATTCACTTGTTTGCTTCATTTCATTCATACCCCAAAAGAAAAATCCCATAGAGGCGATTTTATACCCATTTACTGGATAAAGAGAGTGAGACCCAGGGAAGCTATCCAAATGCCTCTGCTACTCTTGGGGCAGAGCCTTGAACATAGGCCACTTCCCCCCGCTCCCCGAAGAGCTCAGCATCTCTGTGCAGATAAGAGACGATTATGAAATCATAAGAGTATCACAAAAAGAAATATCAACAAGAAGGGAGGCTTTAAATGTGCCTCTGTGTCATCAGGTTTCTTGTTCTACCCTGGCCTACTCTGCATCCATCTGTCCTTAGCTTTCTGCATCTTGAGGGTCATTTACACTGCTGAAAATGAGTCAAGGCTGCTGCCCTGGACTTCGAGATCCTTTCTATCCCTCCTCTGTGTGAAGTTTAGTTCAAACCACTTGAACAAAATGAAACAAACCATGATGGCCCCTTAGGGGAAGCTGCAGCCACTGGTGGGCAGCCAGGCACTGAGTGCGGCCTGGCACCTTCTGGGCTGGGAGATGTCTAAGAACTCAGGCCTGGTGCTTGCCTGCCACCTGCCCACTCTGGAGCCCAGCAGGCACGCAGGGAATCCTCCTCTGAGCTAGCTGAGCATCCTCGGCTTAGGCAGCCTTCCGCCTCAGAAATCAGAGATTACTTTGAAGACTAATGGATTTTTGCCTGTGAAATAAATTCAAGATGAGATAAAAAGAAAGAGAGAGAGAGAGAGAGAGAGAGAGAGAGAGAAAAGAAAATACCACCGAGTAGAAGTTTATTTTGACTGCCCTCTGAGGAGACCCATCATGTGCTTTCCCCTAGTTACACCACAGCTCCATATTTTTTCTACCTATGAACCAAGCAAATGGTTTGCTATGGCAAGAAGTTCATGTCAATAAATAGACACTGTGAACCTGGTGATGTATTCTCAGCTTGCAAACATGATAGGCATTCCAAACCTTTTTATTCCAATTGATAAATCCAAACGAGAGTCAGGATTCCTCAATTTTAAACTATATACATTTCTCAAAAATATATATATTTCAAAACTATATATATTTCAAGACCATATTATATTTCAAAACTATATATATATATACAGACTGTCTATTATTATTGAAACTAATAGACCAAGCATCATTGCGAGTTCAAAAAAAATAGATTCTCATTTATTTCTTCTTCCTTTAATTAATTAGCTAACCATTGAGATTGCAACCCACACAGAGAACTGTCCTGGGAATACAGTGCAAATTAAAACTGACAAAGCACCTGCCACTCGGAGTTTATAGTGTGAGAGACAAAATATACACAAAGATAACAAGAGGTGGGAGGCAAAAGCTAAGAAACAGCTATGAGTTAAGATCAGAGTTCTTATGGAAAACCAGAGAAGAATCTCTTCTGGGTGTAATTTAGACAGAGTTTAGAGGGAAGAAAGAGGTACGTGGCTGCCATGGGAAGACCGTGACTAGGCTGCTGGGAGAAGAGAAGCAAGGCTGGGGTGTTTCCTGTGGATAAGCCTATAGCAGGAGACAGGCCACAGGGAGCCAAGAGCCCAGGAGCCACAGCCAGGAAACTACATTTATATTTTGCACGAAAAGGACAGCTTTTAGGGAAGTTTAGGATGTGTTTTGAAGAGATCACTCTGAGTAGACTGCAGACTGTAGGTAGAGTTAGCATGGATGGAAGCCAGGAAGCTCACTGGAGGCTGTTTCAACAGTGGAAGCCAGAGGTGATGAGTGCTTGGCTTGGACTGCAGTGGAAGTAAAGAAACTAGTGAGGAGTGCTTGCATTCTGCATCTATACCCAAGGTCGACCAGATGTATAGATAATTGCTTGTGGCTGGAAGAGAAATGAAGTGAGCAAGAATTGCTGGAACAGTATGAAGGGCCCACCAGATAACCTCAGCATCTCCATCAGCGTTTTCAAGGTCAGAGAGAAATGACATTGTACCTATCCATCATCAAAGTCAGAGTGAGGTCTGATATAGTCTAGTGGGGAGCCATGAGGAACTTAGCGTTGCAAAGGGGATTGCAAGGTAGAGCCTGAAGAGTCTGGTACGGCAGGCAAGAGCTCTATAGCCAGACTGCTCACGTGCTGTGTAAATGTTCCTTCAGCCCAGTAAAAGTCAGATTAGCTAGTGTCTTCAGTTCTGGAACTTTCCAAGCACCTGAAGAATAAAAGAAAATTTGAAAAATCCCATTGGCCTCATGATCTTCCATGGCTGTGCTGGTAGACTAGTAGGGATTAGTTTTGATAGAAAAATAGTCTCCCCGTTTACTCAATATGTCAATATCTATTTAGTATGTAGGCTAAAAGTTATATAAATGTGTATGATTCTTCATTAAGCCAGTATAAGACAGGTGAGGTTGGTAACCTTATGCTAAACTGAATTTAAGGTGGAAGAAAGTCAAACTTCTTCTGTCCTTAAAGACAATTTATATAATTGTGACATGACAAAAAACTTTTCTTTTTTTTTGAGACAGGGTTTCTCCGTGTAGCCCTGACTGACCTGGAACTGAACTCTATAGACCAATGTGGCCTTGAGCTCAGAGATCCACCTGCCTCTGCCTGTGGAGTACTGGATTAAAGGTGTGTGCTTCCGCTGCCCACTTACGGGAGGTTTTGAGGGAGTCCGAAAAGCACCTTTATGTACTGCAATCTCTGTTTTCTAATGGCTGCTTTGCATGGAATGCCTCTTGTTCTCTATCCTAATCTTAAGCCCCTTTCTCAGCACCTTCACCTAGACAGCTGTTGAACCCAGGCGTAAATCAACCGAAGGCTCAATAGGAATTCAACATTAAAGTAAGGAAAGGAAGAATATGATTTTTTTTATTTTTTTAGCTAAGTCTTATTGTGTATCCCAGGCTGGCTCTGAACTCTAGATCCTTCTGCCTTAGCTGATGCTGAGATTACAGATGTGTACCAGCATGCCCAGTAACAATAGTTTTGTACCAAGAAATTCATTAAAAAAATTTAAAGTTAGGAAAAATAAAAAGCTTTCTGAGAGAAGAAAATTGTTCTCACTTGTAAATATTTTGGAAGGTATGTGTGCATAATGGTGGGCGAGAGCCATATACCTTCCATGTATTGAAATATCATAAATCTTAGGTGTTCATAGACTCAGAAGCATGAAGAACACATTTGCCAGCCCTTTTGCCAGCTCCAGCATCAGCAGATTGTTGGACATCTTTTGCACAGCATCAGCTGGTCTTGAAGTGATTTAGGGTCTAAACTTTATGCAACCAAAGATGAGGAGGACGGGATTTTAACTGGCACGATGACTTATTTTATGAATGCCGTTGACAGAAGTACCTGGTCTCCCAAACTGTGTTCTAAAGAAAGCTGCTAATCCTCACCCTCATAATGAACTGTGCCATAGTTTATTTAATATAGCCTATTAAATCCCCTCACCAGAAAGTCATGGTACCCATTAATCTAGTAAACACTCCAAAACGCTCCACAGGGAAGAAAATTGTTAATCTTTGTTTAACAGTTAAATAGGAACCTGCTTTCCCGGGGAAAGCACGTGGTTTTTGGCATCCCTGAATCCCTTTCACCTAATATAATCTCAGCTTTACTGGAAGAGGGGGCCCATGTCTGAGATCATTGGGACCTTACTGAGCCTCCTGTCAAGGCAACCCAGAATCCAATAGAAGTTGCCGCACAGCTGTCAGATTTCATAAGGAAGCTTTGCTCCTGTCTTCTGAATGCATCGTCTCCTCAAAGACTCCCCAGACAGGCTTCCTGGAGGGTAGGGTTCTCTGAGAGAAGTTCAGAGGGCAAGTCTATTTTAGGGATAGTGCAGATATAGCCTCTGTTTAAAAAGGCCCAACACTACATTTTCAGTGTCAATGACCCATGGATTCCCCTGTGAAACAGGCCCCAAACTATCATTATTTTCCATCGATTTTTTCCCCTTCTCTGAACAGAGTACCCCAGTTTTTGCTGTGTCAGCGCTTAGCCTGACCTTTTGGGCACATCCCCAAGTTCTCATTTCCGTCTACCTACCTATCTGGTTTGCAAAGGGTTCAGAAGAGTAGTTCTCTGAAGGGTACCACCTTCCCTTCTTGGAGTAGGATCTCTCCTGCCAGGTGAGGATACTGGAATATATTTCATACTTGTTCTCATTGAGCTGTCTGTGGGTGGCCTTGGCCACACAAGGCAGGAACACTCTTGTTCTGGGTCTCTTCTCTCATCACACCAACTCTCTTAAGAGCACCTTCACTTCTTACAGTGACCGATCGCTGCTTGGATTTTAAAGGTTGTCATTAATTCAGTCTCATCTTGGCATGTTCCTACGTTGACGTGGTTTTATCAAAGATCCTCTCACTGCCGTGGGAATCGAAGGAATATATAAGGTCTGTGTTGTCTGTCTACCTTATTGGACTTCAAAGCAGTTAAGAAAGGATTACCACGCCTTATTTGGTATTCTAAGTAAAATCTGGGATAAAATGTGTGTGTGTTTTTTTAATTGAATTCAGTAACAGATCGATGTAAAGAAGCAGACGGACCATGTTCAAGGGTAGATTTGTGGCTTGCAGGTTTCCTTTTCTTAAAAAAAATTATTTTTCTCAGACAAAGGGCAAACTAGATCTGAATCCTTTGAACAAGATGCAAATAGTAGGATGGTTGACATCCACTTGAAAATATCTGATATCCAAGAATCACTGAGGTATTTGATTTAGTTTTACTTATCTTTGGAATGAGACAAAATTATAGTTAAAGCAATATTTTCAGGTAATTTATTTCACAAATATAGGGCCATCTTATTTTTAAAAATCTACAGTCTGTCTTAAGACATGTCTTATTGTGTGCCTGGCACCTTCTAAATCTTTATCATACTCTAGGGTGACACACATTTCCCTACTTAGAGATACCTGGTATAATGTTTTTAGTTCCGTGACTTCATATATGCATTTCTGACAAAACCCATTTCCATGTTCCCTATTTCCCTTTATTATTAACTTCTTCTGGTTTGTACAGTTTTTACAACTAAGCAACCAAGGCCAGTTACATTGGTTCTCTGACAGCCATACTTCATTCAGATTTCCTCGTTTTTATCTTACCCTTTTCTGTCTACGAATCCTTGCTGTCATGCTTTTGGGTCCTTTTGTGGTTTCTCTCCATTTCATTGAAGAATAAGTGAGGCACATGTGGAGGGTAAATAGCTCACCAAGGCTTCCTAGCTACTTACCGGGTATGCTGGCCTCAAATTAAAGCAGCCTAAGCATACGGTTAACCTTTGTGTTGACGTATCGTCACCTTAATGGTGCTATTTCAGGTTGAAGCACGTGGTTCTCTGTCAGTTCTGGCAGGCAGGTTAGCAGAGTGACGTGCACAACTGATCTGGTGGCTTCACTGAAGTAGAAAACCCATTTATATAAGCAGTTTGCAACAGAGGAACAGTAGGCCTCTGGTTCTTGGGCCTTGAAGAGCTTCTGGTCATCACAGGAGGCTTACAAAACAGAAATTGATTCTCCTTCTGGAGGCTCTGAGTGGGCCCTGGGCCTCTCCCCTATCTCCAAATGACCCCCAACAATCCTTGGCTCCCTGAACTTGTAGATGTGTCTCTTAGATGCCTCCTTCACATAGGTTTTCCTTCTCTGTATCTCCCTCCTACATGGACTCCTGGCCACTGAAGTGCTGACCCTCTAAAGGATCCAGGATGCCGTCCTCTCAAGGGGACCCTTAGTTCTATCTTTTCCTGGTTTACATCTAAAAGACCGTTTTCTAAATAAGACTCCATTCACAGACATCGGGAAGTTAGACATAGCCTTTAGATACAGCCACTATTCGACCCATTACAGAGATTAGTAAATCACATTGGCTTGTTGGGAGGAGTAAATGAGACAAGATTATATAAGAGACCTGCATAGAAGGACTGTTGTTGTTGTTGTTGTTGTTATTGATATACAAGTTCGTTCAATATACAGGTGTTAGGTTGGGTGAATTATCCCAAATAAAATCATCCCACACATCCATGACTAGTTAGTATGTCTACCATACTAGTTAGTATGTCTACCTTATTGTTGTATTAACATTAGTCTGGTTGTTTATTTTTTCAGTTCTTTCAGGCTTTACAGGGCCATTCTAACTCTAGTTTCTCTCTCTCTCTCTCTCTCTCTCTCTCTCTCTCTCTCTCTCTCTCTCTCTCTGGGTGTGTGTGTGTGTGTGTGTGTGTGTGTGTGTGTGTGTGTGTGTGTGTGTGTGTGTGTGTGTGTGTGTGTGTGTGATAGAGCAGGGTAGAGAATACCCTCCATCAACATCAAGACTTTTCCCTAAGGACATTTGTCCAAAAAGACAAGCTTTTGAAGCTTACAAGGGGTCCGTTCATCAAGCCAGGAAACAGGATGAATGCTTTTCCTGCCTTGCATTTCCGTCCTGCAGAAAACATCTGGCCAGCTCAGCTGCTCCCTGCCCTCGGTACAGCCTCTGAGGTCACTGGTTGCAGCACTTCCGGTTTGTGTTCAGGATCTTTATCTGAGAGGCAGAATTCCAGCCTGGTACTAAGGGACAGGCTGGTCTCCGCCCCGCTGCACTGAGCTGTTACTCCACCCACTGCCTCTGCTGTCTCTGTGGTCTTTTCCTGGCCGCCTCAGGCCTCTGAGCTGGCCGGGGCGAATTCCTTCTGCATTTGTCAGAATCTTAGAATGTCAGGGCAAGCAGAGAACTTCATCAAGTTCTCACCGTTGCCTCTCCATTCCTTCCTTTCTTGAGCAGACATGCATTAAACATTCACTCCCACAAGGCACCTAGACAGCAGGCAATGTGCAATATCAAGCAGGCTCAAAGGGCAATGAATGTGCTGAAGAAGGGCTCTCAGCCTGAGTAGATGTTTGCTTGTATAATCTCCAGTAATCATTGACAGCTTATGTTTTGCCTGGAAACATTTTAACATATCTGATGGCCAGCTACTGACAGAACTTACTGGGTCTATGATTTTGTATCTTCATTTTCAACCATCCTACTTTGAAACTAACTAAACGGTTTTTTTTGTTTCTTTGTTTTTGTTTTTTTCTACTATGGCAGCACACTGCTGTAAAAACAGTAGCTCCTGCAGCTGGCACCAAGAGAAATCCAACGTATTTGCCCTTCATTTGTTGTCCACATCAGGATGTTGTAGCATCCTATCAAGTCACAGTGGACCTTTAGGCTGACGTTGGCCCTGTTATCTACAGTGCTACTACAGAGGCACATGTGTTGCAGAAATGAACGTTTGTTTTTCACTATTTTCATAACTGTGTTCCATCTCGTTGGTTTTTAATTATGATATATATTTTTATTTTAGAATTTAGAGACGTTTCGTTTTCATTAGATTGTTAATGGGGTCTAGGGAAGGATAGCAGTTATGCAAACTGAAGACCCCTTTTTTTGGAGGGGGGTTCCAGAGTAGGACAGAGTATTTGGTATAATGTGGTGTTGGTAGTGTTTCATATTTAGAAAGGTTTAGTCAACTTCTTTAAAACATTTTTATTAGCATAAGTAAATTCCTTAACTCTTGAGGTTGTGAGTTCCAGGCACAGTTCATTTTTATTGCACATCCACTAGGGTCTAGTGTTTCTAAAGAAAAGTATACAAGAAACAAGGAAGTGCCTCTTCATATTTGAACATGCGCGTACGCATAAGGTTTTTGGGGGTTTTGTTTTGTTTTGTTTTGTATTACGGTTCCCTACTTAACATACTTGAATTGTTGAATTCCCTATAGGGTAACCAAAAGCAGTTGACTTTTGACTCTCTTTGATATTTAGTTTGACCAATACTACCAGAACTTTCTGAATCGCAAAGTTAAGAGAGACTCCGAGGTTTGAAAAGTTGCAGAAATATGTCCTGACAAAAAATTTGAAATTGAGAATAGAAACCTCTAGCTGGCTGGGGTGGCACCCACACCTTTAATACTAGAGCTTGGAGGCAGAGGCAGGTGAATCTCTGTGAGTTCCATGACAGCCTGGGCTACAGAGTGAGTTCCAGGATAGTCAGAGCTACACAGAGAAACCCAGTCTTGAAAATACAAAAAAGAAGGTGGAGGAGGGAAAAGGAAGGAAAAAAGGAAAGAAGGAAGGAAGGAAGGAAGGAAGGAAGGAAGGAAGGAAGGAAGGAAGGAGATTGAAGCTTCTTAATGAAAAAAGGGCTCTTTTTTTTTTCATTTGACTTTTATATCTTCACTCCAGTGAGACCCACTGAGCATTGATAGTGAGTCACACTTGAATATCCACACACCAGCTGGTGAGTTAACATCTTAAATGAATTGTATACAACTCTGGCCAGGCTGCCCACCCCTCCCTTTGGGAACAATACCATTTTTATTCATCGAAGTTCAGGAAAAAGAATATTTCGTTGAATAAATCTGTTTCATTTGTGGTTACTGCTGTTTTTCTTTAAATGATTAGATGGGACAAATAGAGTTTCTCTTTGTGAGAAGAAAAAAAAAATCACGAAGTTGGAAATCAGTTGATTTAGCCTCCTGTCTCTGCTCATTGAATAATGGATGTGTTGCTAAAAGAAATGGACAAAATTATACACACACGCACACACGTTAGAAGTATGACATTTTAAAAGAGTATCAAGACCACATCACGGGGTGGGGCACCAGCAAATGCAAAACTTTCTAACTCTCTGAAACAGAATCTCCCGTCCCATTTTGTCCCTGGATACACACATTTCATACCCTTATCTTACAAACCTGTTTCAGGAAACTAAAACAGGGTGACTTTGAGCAAGCAACTAATAATATTTATAATTTCTTGTTTTCAACACCCCCCACCCTCCGCAAATGGCAGTTACCAATCTTCTACTAATGAAATGCTTTCCATCACCCCAACCAAAGTGGCCTATCAGTGTCATGATTCCCATTCACGTGTAGGTGACTTAAGTATCTTTAATCCACTTCAAGGAGCCCAAGTGGTCTTACCACCACCCCCCCAGCCTTGTTCTCGAACTCACACATACACAGCTGGCTCCTGTAATGTTCTTACGGGTGATGACACTTTACAACCTATAGAACAAAATATAAAACCTAACAGCTTTAACCTAGTGTTCTTCAGAACCTCCCAGAGCTTTACTCCCGCCTCACTGACTTACTGTGAAGGCTATCCCAGAAAACTGTCTCCTGATTACACATTTCTATCCTATTTCCCAACAACCCATTATTATTATTTTTTTAACCAATCCCTCTGCACGTCCTTTCCTTGGCTGGAAATATCTGCATATCTCCACAGAGGTACTTTGATCTTACAAACACTGTACATTCTTAACTGCCCAATTCAAGATCCAACCTCTTTACTGTACCCTGAGGTCATAACGCCCATCATATATGAACCCCACAGCCCCGAATATATTGCTTGTTTGGGATTTACTGTGGACTCTTTTGAAGTCGTGACATGTATAGTTTAACACAATTATATTTCAATTTCTTCCTATTGAGAACTAACACCATTCCAGTCACATAGTAGGCATTCAATAAACCCAGGATCTGTCATGTATTGATTACTTGATTTCTCTGCCTCATAGGTTTTCTTACTGTTAGCATGAGAATAGTTGAAATTTAACATGGCTGATGGATTGAGAAAGCAAAACAGAACTATCCCCCGTAGGGTAACCAAAAGCAGTTGACTATTGACTCTTTTTGATGTTGAGTTTGACCGATACTACCAGAACTTTCTGAATCACAAAGTTAAGAGAGACCCTTGAGGTTTGAAAAGTTACAGGAAACTATATAAGCACACTGTTCTCTTGGCCACTGGTTTCCAGACCTGGGCATCTCTTCCAAGTCTGATGTTGTAGCCTGTGCTATTTGCTTGCCTAGTGGAATGTGGGAGGAGGCAGTCTCAGTCTGTCTCCTTCCCAGGTTCTAGGTAGTATGAACCTGACAACAAGAAAAATGTTAATCCTGGTCAATAGCAGGCGTGGCATGGCTTGGCCTGCCCCTGCCCTGAGCCAAGTCCTTTTCCTGCAGCTGGCTCTGGGCTAAGGACAATTAGATGTGCACCTGGAGGGTGAGAGGAGGCAGGGCTGGGGTAATAAAACCATTCACATTCCCCTTACACCAAATTCATAGATCCAGAGAGCAACCAGAGGATCAGTCATCTGCAGATGAGTAAAAACTGTGGGAAGGGCCAGATTGCTCATTGCGCTCCTGGTAATGATGGATATCACAATAGAGCAAGCCCGAGGTTCCTGACTCCTCAGTGTCCCGAGTGATGAAGGGAGGTATAAACTCAGACCCAGTAACTATAGCCTAGCAGGGTGTTTGGGGAAACAGGACTCTTGTTGGACCTGTAGGTTTGTTTAGTATAACAGTTTTCTCACATGTTTGTTACATCGGGTACTTTGAGGAAGAGACCCCTGAATCTAATTTGCATAAAGGCACTAAGTGGGCGCCAGTGATCTCTTTAGACCACTCCCTCCATCACTCCCTCAGTTCCATTGAGCATCTTTTGGGACCTGTGAGCAATAAAGCAGAAATGCCTTTTCTAGTCACGGATGGTGGCTCTTGTCCATAGTTCCTACCCTGAGGCGGGTGAATTGCCAGAAGTTCAAGGCTAGTTTGGAATATAGCGTGAGACTTTGTTTCAACAAACAGTGACAAGAACAACACCCCCCACACACACACACACATTGTTCTGGAAAGAAAGAGTATGGAGAAAGCTGAGTGTGTAGGGAACAGAGTGAGGCAAAATGCTCGATTTCACCTCTTTATTCGGTGGGAAAGGGTCTAAACTTGGAGTCACAGGACAGACAGACAAGGTAGATTAAAAACTACCTCTTGGTTTAGGCATGGCATAGCTAGTGGACTGACGGCCTCCCAGTGGAAAGCTGCCTCACCCCCATGCACTCTCTTCCACAGAGCTTCCAAGCTCTTCTGCTCACTGAAAGAGGTAGCAGCAGCCAGGCAGAACCCCTAGTAGCCAAGAATTGGGGTGGGGGCTTAAGGGGGTGGATCTCTACAGCTCTCTCATCAGGCCTGTGTGTTAGCCAGATTTTTCCATCCCTGTGGCAATCACTAGAGAAGAAAAGAGGCATGCTCTGTTTCAGCTCCCAGTTCAAAAGGTTTCCGTCCATGATGGCAGAGCGGCTCACCAGGGTGACCGGGAAGCAGAGACAAGGGAGGTCTATACTAGCAGAGCCACTCTTCTTCCCTTTCTGGTCCACTGAGGCAGGCTACCGGGCTATTAGGTGATGACACCAGCACTCAGAGCCAGCCTCAGTTTGGAAACGTCCCACAGATGTGCTCAAAAGTGTGCTTTGCTACTCTTCTGGGCACTCCCCAGTCCAGTCAAGTTGACAGACTAGATTAATCACCACAGACAGTGGGACTCCAGCATGACAGGTGTGGCTAATTCTGTCTGCTTGTGTGTACCATTCGGAATCTCCTAGGTTTTAGAAACAACCGCGGAGCAAGAGATCAGGAACCTCGTAGGAGTTTGGGATCCTGGCTTTGTAGGAGAAGCCATTTGCTTCAGATAGTCAGTGGTTCTCTCCAAGGAGCTAACTCAAATGGAGAAGCCCAAGAAGAGGCAAGCAGCATCTCTGAAGGAGAGGGCATGTGGGTCGCCTGCCAGGAGGCTTTGTGTGTCAGAAGCTGCAAATCAGCTAGTGGGGCTGGAACCATCGATATGATACGGGAAGGTGCGCTGGGAGACTGGTTTGAAGGGTGCAGATACGGTGCTTAAATCGGCAGCCATTTTGGTGTTTGCTTACAGCAAGTGCACAGCCACTGCTATCACCGTGACTAGTATAGAAGCTGGTAAACACCAATAGCCAGTATGAAGCTGAATGAACTTCTTAAAAAAAAAAAAAAAAAAATCGGGGTTGGGGATTTAGCTCAGTGGTAGAGCGCTTGCCTAGCAAGCGCAAGGCCCTGGGTTCGGTCCTCAGCTCCGGAAATAAAAAAAAAAAAGAAGAAAAGAAAAAAAAAATCACGTATGGATACTACCCTCTGTGGCTGAAAAGACCCACTATGCTGTATAAACCTCCTTGTGGTCTGGTACTAGGTGTGCCAGCATCTTCCATAACTACCCAGTCCTGTCTGACCCCTTAGGTCTATGCCCTCTCCAGGCACCCTCCTGGGTGTCTGGAAGGCCCGCCTACATAATGACGTCAGTGCTTTAGGTTTGGCTTTTATTTGGCTTTATGAGAATACCACCCCGCACACACCCATGTGATTCAGAGATTTGGTCTCATTAACACCTGTACACTTATTTAATTGAAATCAAGTTCAAAAAGCTGAGAACTGGGAAATTGTCTGTCTGATAACGCGAATCTGTAAACCCTTCTTTCTGCTGTCTCCCGGCTGCCGGTAAATACCCGGAAAAGTCAGCGTCCCCGGAAGTGTTTGGACTATTCTGCTTCTGGCCCAATGGGCAGTCATAAATAAAAATGAAAGGCACTGGAAGAAAAGCTAGATTAAATTTATTTGAGGCTTAGCAGGGCTCGGCTCCGGTTGGGGGTGGTAAGGACTGCTGGCTTGTCCCTGTCACGTCTGGCTTGGCTTTCGAGTTCCACACCTGTGTCTTCAGGGTGGAAACAGGCATTTCTTGTGTTGTGGATGATTCACCTTTAGCTCTAGTGTTCATGGGACACATGAGTCACTGCCGTTTCAGAGAGAACAGTCAATGGAAAGAACCTCGGTTTTCAGAGCAGGGCCGTTTCCTTACACCTTCCAGACCGGAAGCAAGCGCTGAGCCAGCCAGGCCCTCCTGGGACTTCTTCTGGGCATTTCAGATTACTCCAGAACACCCGGGATAGGGGAATACTACAAAGCTTACAGACGTAAAGTCCGGGTGTCAGGTAACCCGGATTCTCTAAAATGACTGGGTACCATTTCAGGACTGATATATTTCCTAAAGGATGTGTCGCCTTTCGAGTGCTGCAGCTAGGAGATGCAGCAAAGGCAGTCACTTTGGGTCCCGTGGCTACTGCATAATGTGACAATCCTGAAACTGGGCTACCTGACAGTCCCGGTCCAAGCTGTGAGATAGACAGATTTCCTAAAGCTGGAGGTGACCCTGCCCGGGTTGCACACAAACTAGTGTCACCAGCTAAACTGCAGCAGGGTGGCTCATTTCAGGAAGGGCAGATTAGGTAGAGATGGGTAACCCTTGTGGCTCTACAGCAAGTCTCTTAAAACACTGTGAACGTTGTCATGTCCTTCTGTCACAAAGCCTCCCCTTCTTGTTTCACTCCTCCCCCATCCCATGCACTGATTCAAGGCTTGCCTTTCACAGCTCTTGCTTTACAGGACTACACAACAATTGCTCATTGCCCAAAGCTTTTAGGTGATTTTTTTTTTACAGTTCACATACCTAAGAACTGATATTGTAACTGCTTAGCTGGGGCATGGGCAATGCTGACCCGTGGCCACAGACTGAAACAAAGTTTGCCATTCTGTTAACATAGCACATAAAGACAGGGGTTTACAGATCTCGTCCTGCATGCACATGTAAATACACACACACACACACACACACACACACACACACACACACGCACAAGCACACAGCTTCCGACAAACAAAATGAAACCAAATGTATGACTCTTGCAGAATGGACATTGCTGAATCATGCCATAGGTGGAATCATTCCATCAACTCCTGATTTTTCTCCAAATGCAGCTGTGTTTCTGTAGAGTTTGTTTTCTGAGAAAGCTGAAGAGAAAACGGACCTAGCTTGCTGGGTGTCAGAAGGTGGGTGAGTCAGTCGCCGCGCACTGCGTGGTTTTGCCTCTGGAGCTAAACACGTGGTCAGAAGGAGCCTTTATTTCCTGCTGCAGTTTGATTCTTAACACATACTGAGTGCCTACTACGTGCAAGGTCCCAGCCAGGCTTTCTGGGCTGTACCAGGAGCGAAGGTAAAACCTCTGCCCTCTGAAATCACTTTGCTAACAATATAAAAGACAAGCTACATGTGTTCCTGTTTAACTCTGAAATGATAACTTCATAGCTCGAGTCTCTCCGGAGCCTGACTGCTACAGATATTTTGATCTTTTCCGTGGGAATTGCAGTGCCATAGGAAGGAAGCTCTTTTCCATATTTTGTAGATGTGTGTAGACTGCAGCCCCCGGGCAGAGCGATTACAGTCTGCTCATATTAATTAATTATGCCTATTTCCATGCAGAAGCTGAACAGGGATGGGCTTGGAGCGTCATGCCCACAGCCTGTGGGATGCTGGGTTCCACAACAGGGTTGTTGTTCTGCCTGTGGTTGCCTTTGGCTCCCCCTTGGCATTGATACTTAATTGCATTCCAACCGGGTAAGTCTGAACCTGTCTGCTGAGCCTTCTTGGCAGGTGTGTAACCAAATGTCCCCGGGGCCTTGCCAGTCTGTGGGGGCCAATTAGGCCTCACTTCCACTCAAATGTTTCTAGCTGATTGCTCCAGCTGAGAAAACTCCGGCCCGCCATGAATCTTTCTCAAAGGCTGTCCTTCTGGGATAAGGCCACAGGAGGACTCAAACATGCTCAGAAACCGTTTGTTTGTAGATCTTGGACGTTCAAGGTTTGTTGGCTGCTGGAAGCTGTCACTATGTTGATACCGTGCATCCCAGTTCCTCTGTTGGGGTTACATCACAGCACATGAGTTTTGGGGGTACTGAGGACATGGAGAACTGGTGACCTGAGAGAACGCTTTGGGTGAGCTAGAACTATTGCACAATTCAGAGCACCAGGACAGCTCGTGCAAACCCTTACCACACGTCTCTTACATAGGTCCTGTCTGCCGGAGGCATGAAGCTAACCCTGGTCCTTGGCTCAGCTGCAAGTGCCGGAGCCCCACATTCCCTGCATTCCTCCCTCCCAACCATGACCTTCTTGCCTGCTGGGAAAAGCACCCTCACCCGCCCTGCTTGCCTTTCATTGTTTGAATCCCAAAGCTGCTGGGCTTTAACTTCTGGCTCTGGCTTTCCTCTCAGCTGGGGCCCAAGTCCTGCTGGGCCACCCTCCCTAATCCTGCCCCAACTGCTCCCATTCTTCCTTAGGGCCCATCCCCCACCTGCCTGATCCTCCTGAGTAGCTAAAAAACAAGATGATACAGCTTGACCCCACTGGCAGCTGTGCTGAGACTGTGGATGGATCCCAAGCCTCTGGGTCGTATTTCCACCCAAGTCTCTATGCTGGAAGAGAGGCCTTGCCCCTCCAGGAAGTGAACTCATTTCCCTAGCATTAGGTAGAATGCAGCTTACAGCATCTCTAAGGCCGTTGGTTCCTTTTCAAATGGTCTTGCGCTGTTTCCACAAGGGTTGAATGAGCTAAAGTAAAAGGTTGAAAGTTACGAGTGCCCTGCAAGTGGCCAATTCTGGGTGGTAAGAGGTTAGACCTTTGTATATTCTTAACGCCCTGCAGATACTGTGGAAGGGCTGGGGGCCATGACACTTATTATTATTTAGTAGCCCCCTGACCATTGAGATGTTTAGTGAGTTAAGTGTGTGTCTTAGTCAGGGTTTCTATTGCTTCGATGGAACACCATGACTGGAAAACAAGTTGGAGAGAAAAGGGTTTACTTGGCTTACTCTTCCACATTGCTGTTTCATCACCAAAGGAAGTCGGGACAGGAACTCAAGCAGGTCAGGAAGCAGGAGCTGATGCAGAGGCCATGGAGGGATGTTTCTTACTGGCTTGCTTCCCCTGGCTTGCTCAGCTTGCTTTCTTATAGAGTCCAAGACCACCAGCCCAGGGATGGCACCGTCCACAATGGGCTGGGTCCTCCCATGCTGAGAAAATGCCTTACAGCTGGATCTCATGAAGGCATTTCCACAATTGAGGCTCCTTTCTCTGTGATAACTCCAGCTTGTGTCAAGTTGACACACAAAACCAGCCAGTAAAACTTATGCCAATCATTCCAGCACTTGGGAGACTGAGGAGGTGGGGGTGGGGGTGGAGGGTGGGGGGGTTTGCTGTGAGTATGAGGCCAGCCTGGGCTACATATCGAGTTTCAGGCTAGCCTGGGCTACATGGTGATTTAGTTCTAGGCCAGCCTAGGCCACAATGGTATATATAATTTCCATGCAAATTTTTTTCTAGACAATATCTGAATGGGAAAAGATGGACGGCAAATAAATTGATCAATAAGAAGATTAATAATAAAATGCCTGCAGACAATTGATTTTGGGTGATATAATGAGGGGTATCCAGGTGAGTCCTTAGAGCACAGTACCAGGTAAGGCATCCCTGAGGAAGTGATAAAATTAGATTGAAGGAGATCCAGCCAGGCAGAGATCAGAGGAAAGAGAATTGCAGAGAACATGGAGAGCAAGCAGTCTGGGAGCAGCTCGAGCTATGACAGAGGGGGTCTCTGAGGATGGAGTCTAGGAAAGGACAAGGCAGGACTCAACTGCGGCTGAATGGAAGAAAGACAGACTAGAATGGGGTGGTCATCTCCATCCTGGGGAACACAGACAGACGTGGGGCCACCGCAGGTCCGGCTGACTGGATTTACTGATAGGGCATATGCTCTTGAGGAGAATGAGGAGATCCCAGAACCTCTAGACGACAAGATCAGACACCAGAAACTCCGGCCAGCTCAGGGGCAGGTAGTCTGGACTAAGTGGTCACCAAGCTGTCTAGACAGTGGTATGTCTAACAGGAAGGAGAAGGACGCCTTCCCCACCCTCACTGCTAGACGAATCCTTTGGTTTCAAATATTTTAAATTACAGCTTGAAAAGCAAAGGATAGCTGATTCCACAGGCTAGAAAGTCAAAGAACTTGAAAGCAGCCCAAGGAGAGTGTAGTACACTCACATGGTCAAAAGTCCTGTTTGACCTGCTGAACTATCTGCGGCAGCAAGGGTGGCTGCTAAGGGCGGGGCTGGCCAGTGTGCGTGTGCCTGTGTGTGCACGCATGAGCGCATGTGGTCTGAGAGCAGTCCATCAGAATTTAAATCATTTTACTTAAGTATAAACCTGAAGGCCTGTTCTCATGAAAACCCACGATCCATTCTCTAAGACCCTGAAACCCAGACTCCAAAGGGGGCCCTACTTGGTCAACAGTCACCATTTCTCTGTGTTTGCTAATTTCACAATTCTGTAAAAACGTCTGAAAGGGTGGAGATGAGAGAACAGGACCTTCTGGGAGCCCCAGGGACTTGCAGATCCCTGCACGCCATCATGCAGTTATCTCTAAAGTCTACACTGTCCCTTAGGGGTTTTTTATTGACAAACAGCACAGAAGTGACTCAAGCCTATGTCACGATCATCGTTTCCAGAACTGGGAGTTCCCCTGGCCAGCCAGACACAGGAGCACTTTTTTTTTTTTATTCTCCTCATCCTTACTCACACACAGTTACTCATTGCTTCGAAGGGCATGGAGAGTGAGTTTCCTCATGGCCTCTCTGTACTCTTGCTACTTTACTGAATGAGGAGAGATGCCCAGGGCAGTGCCACTGTTTTCAATCCATTTTTCAGTGTCACCTGGGGCCAAGGTTTTCAGTATCCATGCAGTTTGACTGCTTTCCGAATCACTGTGATCGTATGCATTGCAGGGTGATCCGTTCTTTTGCTTGAGGGTGTTATAACACACAGTATTAGTTCTCTTAAGCAGATGTGTGAAAGAAAAGGATTGGAACGGAGGAAGAGTGAGTAACTCACATTCGAGGTCTAAGAGATGCAGCGGAGAGGGGAGAGTTAGACGAGTAGAGACCTTCAAACCACGGCACAGCTATGTTGCTCCAAAGAGAACTGTTCCGTGCAGATTTCAAACCCCCCAAATCATTTAATTAAGTGGGTCTTACACATCTCTCATAAACCTAGCCTCACAACACAGAAGTGTATCCATGTACTTAGTCAATAAAACATTTTAAGTACGCTCTTGTATGACACACATAGCCACAAGGGCCTTGTCTTTCAGGATCCTTTGTGTAGCTAAAAAAAAAAAAAAATGCCTGAAGTAGTTTGATGAGAGCGTGAGGTGGTGCAGACATGCGTGCTGGAGGTCGGTAGAGTTCCTGCCTGACAGAGTCAACCTGACCTAGAGGGACGATTCCTGAAGGGCCATGAGACGACTGGGGGACACTCTGGAACCAGGCACTTTGGAAACAGGAACAGCATGCGTCAAGGAAGCTGCACTGGGAAGCTTCTCACCCATCAGGCTATTTGGTGAGAAGATTTGGCAGGGACAGGGGAAAAATACAGACTAATTTTGTCACTTGCTGAGGTAGAAGGGATATTGGGCAGTAACGCCTCCTACTCTGTACATGTGCATATGGAGTCATAATCTTTATTATTATTATTATTATTATTATTATTATTATTATTATTATCATTATCATCTGCATGAGTCAGACTGGAGCTAGATCTCATTAAAGAGTCCCCAGGGAGTCTGAAGAGGAACTGAGGCAGACTCGTGCCAACTCAAGCATCCTCATCAGTAGTTAAGGACTTACCCAGAGTCTGGTGCATTGAACCTCCACTGAAAAGGCTCAGTCTCAAGGATCAGCAGTGTATCTGAGACCCTAGCATCAGCCTATGACCCCGGTGTGCTGGTGCACACCTTAACCCCAGCACTGCCAAGGCAGGTGGGTCTCTGTGAGTTCTAGGCCTAGTCTACATAGTGAGCTCCAGGCCAGCTAGAACCACATTGTGAGATTCCGTCAGAACAAAAACCTCGGTGGTCAAGAGGTGCCTTCAGCCGAGAGGGCTCAATGGACATAAAACCAGAAAGAATGGATAGTGCCTGATTAGAAGTTCCCCTAGTGCTAACGTGCATACATACGATCCTATCATTACAAAGTCCCTGTTTCTTTGTCTTTAACTGTTTCAGACAGTGAACATTTAGATTCATTTTCTCTCTGTTACCAATAAAACCAAACCTATTTTCAAAGTTGAGGTTGCCTCTGTTACTCTCTGTTTGTGTGATTTGATACTTAGTTTCCTGAGCCTTGGTTTCCCACCTTGTAAGGACTAGACCACGATGCCATCCAGAGCATTCTGGGTGTGAAGACAGATACAGCAGCAAAGCACCCAGCTCACTGAAGGGCAGTCAGGGAAACACACCAAAACTTAATCTGCCTTTCCCTAAGTGTTTATAGTTATAGTTTACAAGACATTATGTCTTCTTCTTCCTCTTCCTCCTCCTCCTCCTCCTCCTCCTCTTCTTCTTCTTCTTGTCCTTGTTGTTGTTGTTGTTGTTGTTGTTCTTCTTCTTCTTCTTCTTCTTCTTCTTGTCCTTCTTGTTCTTGTTGTTGTTGTTGTTGTTGTTCTTCTTCTTCTTCTTGTCCTTGTTGTTGTTGTTCTTCTTCTCCTTCTCCTTATTCTCCTTCTCCTTCTCCTTCTTCTTCTCCTTCTTCCTTCTTCTTCTTCTTTTTCTCCTCCCCCTCCTCCTCCTTCTCCTCCTCCTCTTCCTCCTTCTTCTTTGATTTATTTATTTATTTTATGTATAAGAGTACACTCTCTCTCTCCAGACACACCAGAACATGGCATTGGTTTCCATTACATATGGTTGTGAGCCACCATGTGGTTGCTGAGAATTGAACTCAGGACCTCTGGAAGAGCAGTCAGTGAGTCATCTCCCCTGCCCCCACAATAGCTTTTTAAGCTACATACTGTTATTCTGAGTTTTAGAGGTAAGAAAACAGACCAAGATGCCCTAAGCATAAACAATAGTGGTCGTAGGAGTTGAGGCAAGATTGTGAGCCTAATTCATCAGATTTACCCTTTAGCTACTGTTTAGCTGGGATGCCTATGCTAAATAAACAGGTTATTACAGTTTTATATAGCACAAAATTACAACTCTAATTTTGGGGCAGTCTCTTCTGAACCCCACCAAGTGGTTGGGAGATCTCTAGGCAAAACTGTTAAGTTGATCAACCATTTCTTGCCCTTCTACTGTCTGTTCCGTATGCCACTGTCATGGGTAACCAACCATGGGGCCCATGAGTCTAAGAGTCTAAGTAAGGATATGCAGATATCAGCTGTGCATAGAACTTTAAAGGTTTAGTGTGACCACCTTTACAAAAGGGCATTATATGTCCTAATCGTTTTTAATTGGTTCAAATGAAATATAAGTATCTCGTGTTTCTTTTTCCTTTCTTATGGCCTGACTTCTAGAAAATGTTCACTTGCACATCTGACTCAGGTTTGTGGTCTCTGTTATCTTCCCATTAGACAGAATTGCTGGGCCTAACCTTTGGTCTTTCCCAAGGTGCATTTGGCTTCCAGTTCCCTCCCTCGGTCAGGATGCTAATGGCTTCCTGTGTGGGGAGTGTTATTCTGGTGCTCTGCTCACTCACTTCATGCCAGCATGTAAATCTCTCTCTCTCTCTCTCTCTCTCTCTCTCTCTCTCTCTCTCTCTCTCTCTCTCTCTTTCTCTCTCTGTGTGTGTGTGTGTGTGTGTCTTCTCCTCCTCCTCCTCCTCCTCCTCCTCCTCCTCCCTCCCTCCCTCTCTCCTTCTCTCCCTCTGTTTCTTATAACTCTCTTTTCTTCCTCCCCCATTCTCTGTTATTTCCATATCTATCTCCATTTCAACAGATTTTAAAGAAAACACTCTTAGCAGGGAGTTCTGTGTACCCAGCTACTGAGACATGCCAGTGGCCACAGGGATCTGGAGGATGCCACCAAGTAGGCCATCTGGAGGTGGAGACCAGAGAAGAGTGGCAGAGTCTGAAAAACAGAAATGTCCATGCTTTGGACAAAGGTGGCAGACACCATCAAGCCCCCACTAGTTGTTGACTTCTTCTAATTTAAGCCCAAAGGCCAGACCCCTTGAGCTCTCATGAGTGTCTGAGGACCTGCTTACTTATTGATGAACCCCACTGAAATAAAACCCGTGAACACACACTGTAAACCTGTACATTGGAAAGTCCGTGTGGGACTCAGCCTCAGCTGTCTACAAAGGCCTGCTTGGTGAGATGCTATGTGGTAAAGTGGACTGGCAGTTGCTGGCTTTTGACACATGACATGTTCAAGGTTGGAAAGTCTCCTCTTGACATAGATGAGCTGTAGAGTCAGATAGGACTAGTGCTCATCCAGTGACACTGTCTATCCTTCAGGACAGCTATGTCAAACTCCTGCTCTTTGTGACCACCATTTAAGTAAAACAATGGCCGGTTGGGTTTGCCTTTGAGGAACCCTTGGCGAGCACATCAGTAGGGGAGTCTCAGAGTAAAAGATGCTGAGTGCCTATGGGTCTCTGGCTGAGAAGGGGAGGGGCACAGATGTCGAACAGCATTTATTCTACACGGATATGCACTAATCATTTACTAGAGTGAACTGAAATCCCCAAGTCACTCAGGCAGAAAAAAATAATAAGAGTGCCGAATACCTGGGTTATTTATAGACAGGTCTGCGTTCCAGGTACCTGAGTCAGACCCCCTGGGAGAATGTTCCCTTAGTCTGCAGTTGACACAGGAAGATTTCGATCTGGGTCATAAGCTGAATGCTTGTACCCCCTTTTTCAATTCTAAAGTGCACAAGGCCTTATTCAGCCAGGGGAAAACCTAGATAAGAAATACAGCACTCACTCAACATAGCCTTTGTTCTTTCTGGCCTCTCCTTGTGCAAATATAGCATTTAGAGCTCTTAAGATTTGAACTGCCCACTTATGTTATTAATAATTCCAGAAAAATGTAAGCTCCGGAGTGATCCTGCTTCTTCTGCATCAGCCTGGGGCTTTCCTGAGTGCTGTCTGAAGGTGGACGTTTCCCTAGTACCTAGGTCGTAAACATGGTAGAAATGGCCAGATATAACTGCTCGGTAATTTATAATTCCACCCGTCAGAGTTTTTAATCCTTATGAACAGCTTCATTTCTAAGATGTTATTTGTCCTGCTGTCTAGTGAGGTCAGAAGAACAAGTACCATCATCCACGTTCAAAAGAAGTGGTGTCCTGGGAGTCCAGCTCTGTGACTCATCTAGACGGCAAGATCAAGGTGTCTCTAGCTCCCGAAGGTGTGTTCCTATTATAGCAAAGCATGGAGGCTCTAAGGACCTCCAGCTCACCTCACTAAGAGGAGGTCAACTCCATTATAACACAGTGCAATATGTATAGCCTTATTTGTTCCATAGAAAACAAAGGCCTACTAAAACATCACCCATACTTGTATTGATCCCATTCCCAAATCTCAGTCATTATAACATTGATTTTTTTAAATCTAAGCAAACAAAGCCAAAAAGGGTATTATTGAATTTTTTTTTGATAGTTGCCAATATCCCTGAACAGCATGAGAAAGGTTTCATTTTCTCTGAAGGAATTTTTTTTCTCTATAGGACATTTTGTTCCCCTCTATGTAGACATTTAAGCAAGAGCTCATAGGCTACCAAATGGGGCCTTTGAAGGTTGAAGGAGCTCTTCTTGTGTTTGAGCTGTAAAATGGGAAGATGTTTCTGCTCCCATATAGTTCGTATCCAGAAAGGGGTAGACAATGAATTATGAAGATATGTGATAGGTTATTTAGTACAGATACAAAGTGTTAAGGAAAGCTAGGTGAGCCTTTAATCCCAGCACTTTGGAAACTGAGGCAGGTGAATCTCTGAGTTCGAGGTCAATTGGATCTACATGGCAAATTCTAGGCTAGCCAGGTCTTCATAGTGAGACTCCATCTTTAGAAATAAAATAAATTTTATTTCCTGGCATGAAAAGAAGACAGAAATCCAGTCCAACCATTTGATAATATTCATTCATCACACAGAGAAGGCTGGGGCCATAGCCTAAGGGGATAGCACTTGCTTACTGAGTACACAGTCTGGGGTGCAATCCCCAGCAAACACAAGCACCGAGTAGACATTGCTTTCTCTCTTCCTCATCTCCATCCTAATCCAATGCATCCGAACACCCCTCCTCCCACATCTCAAATCCCACAGAGTTCACCCTAGGTCATGGAGAATGCCAATCCACCTATGTAAATTGAGAACCACGAACTGAACAAGTTGCTTCGTTCCCTCTGCCCCTTACCTGCTCTGCTTTTCTCAGCCCATGTCAGCTGCCTGTGTTAGCCACTGTCTGCTTGATTCCCTTCACCCAAGTGAAGTCCTGCCCCAAGTCTTGTACTCCCGTCCTATATGCAGCATCTGTAGCAATCCTACATACCTAATACCCCTAGACACTTTCCCAATGTCAAGCATACTGAGGGTTCTGCAGGGCTCCCCCTCCAGGAGGTACCTACAGCAGCAAAAGGAAGAGGAGGAAGATAGGTTCCTCGGCTCCTACACCTACCCAGAATGCCCCTTGCCATCGGAATGAAGCATATTGTCTTCATGTAGAATTTCCTTCTGCCCACTGCCCTCAACCACAACTCATTCCACTCACTCTGTAACCCTCCTACCTGGGCAGGCTCGACACACCTAGCCAGCAGGTTAAGAGCCCGATTCCCATCACCGTAGGATAAGGCTTCAACTTCTACAGAGGCCCAGAGAGCCCCATCCTCTCCACCTGTGGCCTCACACTGCCTACACTGCCTCGTTGCTCAGAACCCAGCTATGGGACTCCCCCAGCCTCCTGCGCTCACTGAACCTAGTCCTTCTTCATGCCTGCTTGCCCTTCAGTCATCCCTGGTCCCCCATTCCTGGAATGGAATTCACTCTACCGTCCCTGAGCGGTAGCACCTACCATGACCTGATGCTGACTATGCATTTAATTATTCCTCTCAACACCGGAATTATAAACTCTGTAAAGATGAGAGGGTACCATCTATTTTATTACTGTTCTACTTTATTATGCTCTCAAGCATCCAGCATTCAGTAGAAGAGCGTTTTGTACGCTGGAAAGTACTCAGTGTGCCTGCTAGTTTTGTTTTGTCTTTACAAAGACTCAAGTCACCTGAGAGGAGGGAACGTCAACTGAGGAAAAATGCATTCATGAGATGCAGCTGTAGGCATGCACGGCTGCAGTGTATTTTCTTAATTAATGTTTGATGGTGGAGGGCCCCGCCCAGTGTAGGTGGGGATAGTCTGGGTTCTCTAAGAAAGCAGACTGAGCGAGTCATGAGGAACAAGTCAGTCGAATTTCCCTATGACTTTTCTGTGTCAGCTCCTGCCTCCGGATCCCTGATCTGAATTCCTGTTCTGACTTATGTGGAAGAGAAAGTGAAATAAACACTTTCCTCCCCAAGTTGCTTTTGGTCACAGTGTTCCATTACAGCAACAGTAACCCTGACTAAGGTTCTCATTAACTATTTATGGATAATGAATAGATGGGTGGATGGACGGATGGACAGACAGACAGATGGACAGATGGACGGAGACTGCCAGATGGCCTTTAAAGTTTCCAAGACTCCCCCGATCTAACTTAAGCTATACCTCCCCTGTCGTTACACATAAACAGTAGGGTTGATAGAATTTACAAACTCCCTGTTCAACTGTCCCACACCCCGAACAGCGCTGTCACACCTGGAGGACTCTTGTCCCTGGAATGCCCTTCTTTCATCTATCTGGCATAGCAGATGTCATTCAATTATTAGTCCCCCCCTGGAGTGCCTCCCCAGCCCCCTGCCACCCAGAGATCTACTCTTTCATAGCTGTCTCACGCCCCATCTCTATTAGTGAATGCACTGACAGCCTGGGCTAGCCAGGTCTACTGCATACAGGATGGTACCTTTAGTGTCCTGTGTGTTTAATGACATCAGAGCTAGGAGGAAGGACGCAGTAGGTGGCACCTAATGGCAGCTCCTTCCTCTCCGCTGTGTTGAGTGGCAAGCCTAATTGACCCGTGGGTGTTGCTAACTCACAGCAATGTGACTTTTGTCTTCCACAGACAAGGTCTGCCAAGCCCTTTTTTGGCCTGGCTTTGCCGTCTGCTCTTACACACTTCCAGCAGCACTAAGAAGCCCCTTCTAATTCCTCTGTTATCAGCCCCCGACCGGAAGTGCTCACACACTCCCACAACCAGCTACACAGTCTCCTTGACTTGAGTTTAAATAACTTTTTGTTTCCCAGAACTGAAGCTAATGTTTCCCAAAGGGTGTCTGGTGCCCCTGGTCCCGGGAGCAGGTCTGTGAGGGAAAGATTCCAGCAAGAGCGTGTTCCACATGTTAAATGCTCTGCGCTGTTCCTCAGGAAAAATCCTGGCATCATTAAGTTAGGGCATATATATTTTTTTTAAACTTTCAAATCTGCAGAGTGTAATTATACAAATTATACAATATTTTTATGAATGATGAGGATGTACAAGAATGTTTGTGAAATACATACGTTGAGGAATGAGCTGCTGAAGGCATCATGCACGTGCATAGAGACGAGATAATACCCAGAGGCATACGGCCATGGTGGGAGTGCAGTCACGTGTGTGTGTGTGTGTGTGTGTGTGTGTGTGTTCTTTACACACTGGCCACTGCCCCAAATCCCATTCCACTTTCCATCCCTTATCAGTCCCACTATAGGCAGAGTAAGAGTCCGCTAAATCCCCATGGCTACTTAGTGGCAAGTGAGGTTGTATTGGCTGGCTTTGGGTGTCAACTTGATAACATGGAGTTATCACAGAGAAAGGAGCCTCCCTTAAGGAAATGGATCTCAAGGCCTCCATGAGATCCAGCTCTAAGGCATTTTCTCAATTAGTGATCAAGAGTGGGAGGGCCCAGTGTGGGTGGAGCCATCCCTGGGCTGGTGGTCCTAGGTGCTATAAGAAGCTGAGGAAGCCAGGGGATGCAAACCGGTAAGTAACATCCCTCCAAGGCCTCTGCATCAGCTCCTGCTTCCTGACCTGCTTGAGTTCCAGTCCTGACTTCCTTTGGTGATGAACAGCAATGTGGAAAGTATAACTGAATAAACCCTTTCCTCCTCAACTTGCTTCTTGGTCATGATTTTTTTTTTATGCTGTAATAGATACCCTGACTAAGACAAAGGTCTTCACAGCCACAGATCTATCCTTCTCAAGCTGCTTCCTGCAACCCTACTGTGATGGTGCAAGGACCACCATGTGGTGATGCATAGACCCTTGTAATTGCCGGCTGTCGCACAGTGCAGCAAGCTCTGTCCATGCAGCGTCCCACTCAACAGTCTTATGGAGCAAGAGTTGTAATTGACATCTCAAATCGCCTTGGTAGGAAATATTCTGTCTGTACATAATCTTTCCATTCATGACAGCAATAGAAATTGTCGTAGGACCCATTAGCACTCTCCTGGATACCCATTAAGACTTCCATGTGCCTATTCCTTTGCAGGGACTCCTTTAAGAAGGAAGGACTGTTTTGAGGTCACCCAAGGTCTCACCTGAGCTAGGACTTCAGCCTCCAAAGCTGTAAGCCACCACCACCATCGCCCTTTATTTTATAAAGCACTGGTCTCGGTTTTAGCGACTCGAGAAGCTGAAGCATGAAGTAGATTGTAGTCCTATCTTCAGTACACGGAGGCTGCTGGATGACAGTGGCGTCCATGGCTAGTATGTGGCCAGAGCAGTGGGGAGGTGGCAGAGCCTTTCCAGGTGACTGCATCACTCAGATGACTGACAACCCCTCAAGGGGGAAATAAATAGGCTCACCTAGCTTGCCCCCTTCATCATTCTGGGTGTCATTAGTGGCTGACAGACTCCCCCAAAAGAGGGTGGATAATTTTCAGCAGAGGAAGCATGTAATTCAGGGGTGAATTGTGGAAAACAGGGGAAAACTTTTGCAAGACCTGGAAAACTATGTTGGCAGAAGTCTAGCGTGGATGGAGGTGTCAAGCAATCTCATGATTTCTGAGGGGCATCAGGGTGGGTGTTGTGGGGACTGAGTCTCCTTTGGGAAACATGTGGACCCAAAGTTTGGAGGCACCTGGAAAAGGTGAAAAAAAAAAAAAAACAGGCAGGCGGTGGGGCCAGCAGAGCTGGTCTGACCTGCCATTCTCCTATTCCTACCACACCCACCCTTCTTTGAGCCTTGGGTTTTTGCACTGTACGGTTTATATATGAACAACAATTCAGAATATTTTAAAGATCAGTTGACATGTCCACAGAGACCGTAGACTGTGGTGTGCTATAAAGTGTGAACTTCAGCTTATGAGATGGCTTTCGTCTGAGTCGGATCACCTAGGGTGGGTCCAGGACTCCAGGAGAACCACCTGCTCCCAGTGCCTCTCCAGATGTTGGTGGTAACAGCTGCACCTCTTATATTTGTGTTGATGCCATAGAAGCAGCAGGAGCGGCAGAGGGGAAAGGCCATGGCTCTTGATCCTAAGTAGTTTACAATCTTACAAAGAGCAACAGACTTGTAGTCGGACATTACACCTGAATTACAGAAAGTCAGCTCAGGGAGGGGAAGAGGAAGAGGAAGTCGGTAAGGGAGAAAGGGAGGCTGTGGTGGGATTCGAGCAGTCTGGTCAGAGTTATCACTCCTGTGGTTCTGTAGTGGGCCAACGGGCGGGAGGGAGTTCCTGAGAGATTGGAAAAGCATGCTCCTGCAGTAATTTGGTGGCAGACTGTGAAAGTTCTTAGACAAGAGCAGCTCTAAAATCATGGAAACTGCAGGCTTGCCATGCTGGGGCTTCCGATTGAAAATTGAAATGGTTCTAGGACCGCTGAGAATGGTGCTGTTTTTGCAAAACTCTAGGAGGTGATGTGTAAATCATACTCATTATAGATTTGCATCGCATTTATTAAGGCTCTCTTCTAGCAGCTGAAACGGAGTCTCCACGGGAAACGGACTCTCGTTTTCCATGCACCAAGGTGCGCCCTATGGACCCCGCCACTTTTGCCTGAACTCTGGCAGCACGCACAGGCCTTGGTGATGAACCAGAGCTCTTTCTGCTCTTTCTGCCACTACCCGCCCATCTCAGAGGAAGAGGAAAGGACTGGTCTTGTTCTTTCTCAGAAAGAGAGCCCTGGTGACAGCCAGTCTCAGCTCGGCGGAGCCTGTACGAACTCGCCTCCGTGAGAGACTAACAGACCTTTGCCTTCCTTTCAACCCTTAGGGTTGCCTTGTTTCTTTGCTGCTTTGTTTGCATTTCTTTTCAAATGAAATTAAAAAAACGAGATAGCGTAGCTTAAAACCCGCTGTGTAGGGTGGCACTTGAAGAGACCCTTTGCAAAGAGGAGTCCTCTTACTAGGCACCCTACCTCTTCTCAGTGTTTGTGTTCAGCAAGGCCAGACCAGGCCTTTCCTGAGGCTTCCAGGCTGAAGGGAAATCCCACGCCTTCAGGAAAGGAAGTGAGGTCATGTTGAAGAGATATTCTCACACCAGAAAGGGGAATTCTGAAGACAGTCACCTGCGGATAAGACAGCTTTCTCCTCCCAAGGGCGTGTCTCTCCTGGCACCGCAGGTCTTGCTTCCGCATCCTTCGTCATCACAGAGCCTGTGTACTCTGGACACCTGGCAGATGTGTCCTGTTCCCCTTGGATGCCTTCTGTCTTAAGCCACTGCCGGAGACCAGGGACTGACTGTTCAGTCATTACGCCTAGCACTTAGCACACGGACTGGCACATAGATCAGGGGATGAGTGCCTTGCAGGGATTAATGTATACAGGGCAGGGCTCTCCCGACAGATAACCAGTGATTCTAGATAAATAGACAGAGCCCTGAAAAGGGGGGTGGTGTGGGGGTTGTTGTTTTCTTTGTTTCTCCTTCTCTTTTATTTTTTGTTGTTGTCGATGTTGTCATAGTTGTCTGGTGTTTTGGTTTTCTTGTTTGTTTGTTTTGGTTTAAAGAATGGATTCATCCAATTCTCAAGGCCGTCCAGTCCATACTCCTTAGGGCCTAGAAAGCTTGGAGTATCAGGACTACTGCTGTGGTTTTGAGTAGGGATTTCTTTTTGCTTTAAAGGCCTGAGCTGACTGAAGGAATGTGGGCCACCCAGGCTATCAGGAGCAATCTTTAAAGTTAGCTGACGGCAGCTGTCGGTGACAGCTATAGAGTACGGCCCAGGAATATCTGGATCAGGGTTTAAGTAAATAACGGGGTGTTCCGGCCCAGCCGAGTGAACACATTAAGCTAAGAATCATGCCCCGTGTGGCAAAAACACTCACCACCAACCAACCATCCTGAACAGGTACCACACAAAAGCGCTGAGAAGCAGAATGGGGCTCACACAGGGACACTTCCAGCCAGGTGCAGGCCATTGAACACTGCCAGCACTCCCCCCCCCCCCACCCTGACACACACACACACACACACACACACACACACACACACACACACACACACACACACGGAGAGGGAGAGGGAGAGGGAGGGGGAGGGGGGGAGGGGAGAGAGGGAGAGGGGGGAGGGAGAGGGAGAGGGGAGGGAGAGGGGAGGGGGGGGAGAGAGGGAGAGGGGAGAGGGGAGAGGGAGAGTAAGAGGGGAGAGTAAGAGGGGGAGAGGGAGAGGGGGAGAGGGAGAGGGAGAGACAGTCCAGCAGGCAGAACACAACCTACAAATTTCTATTTTGGATGAGATAGCCTTCAGTAACTTAAGAACCTATCTGAGGTTGGCCAGGTTAATATAATAACCTTAGTTGCCTGCAGAAAGAATTTAAAATACTTTCAATAGCTGGGCTGTGAAATGACCCAAGTGCCTATATGATAACTTATGTCAAAACACCCCAGGGCAGTTTGGGTCACTGGGGAAAACCCTGCAAGGCAGCCACTTGCCTCATTGCCAGAGGGTTCCAAATGCCAATCAGATACCCTGGTCAGTCTAGATCTTGCTCTGAGGTCCTTTGGATAAATTCCCCAAGAAACTGATGGAGAGGACAGATAAGTGTTTTGGCTCTGGGCTGTCTGCTGCTTGCTGCTGAGGCTCAGGCTGAGTTTAGGCAAGTCTATTTCTGGAGTGGTAACATTGTATCCTGGTCATTTCCCCAGCAGGTGCAAGTGGACAGAAAGCATCTGTTCCCTTGCAGCACTGGTGGCTTTTATGAGGTTAATGTCCTTCCGTGCTCTTCCCAGCACTGTGCCTGCTCTAATAAAAGAGTGGCCTCATGGCCACATTGCTCACCCAGCAGTGGTGTTATTGGATTTTCCTCTTGTTCCCGAGTTCAAATCATACAGGCAGATGCCAGCGTCCCTGCATTTCTACACCACGTGGTCAGAGCCATTAACAAGACTCCAAAGCTGGGCCTGGAGTTTGATGTTGCATCTGCTGCTGGGTTTGGGGACCCAGAGAAGCCGAGGAGGGCTAACAGAAAAGCAGTGTGGTTGTGAGTCAGCCCTGTCTGTCAGTGTCTGACTAGTGGGAAAAAATGCTTCAAACCCGTAGCCTGAGGGGAGTCTAGAAAGACACCTTGTATTTCAGGAGGATAGGAAGGGAAGGATCACAGAAAAACTACAATTTATACCTTAACCTGCTTCTACAATGCTTACTGTTGATGTAGTGAGCATTTATTACTTCTGCAACTGAAAAGGAACCTAGTATCAATATATCACTGCGTAAATTATAAATTATAAATTACAAATTATTTAAATTATTAATTATAAACACAATGTACTTAAATTATAAATACAGTGTACTTATTATCACTGTAACACTGCAAGAGAACCCACTGGCCCTGACATGGGAATCCCCTGACCCACTGAACATACTCTTTGAGAGAGTAGTTGACTTTGAGCTTTCATTTATTGCAGTGGCTGGCGTTTGAAAGCTCTACCTGTGTGGTGGCCCTCCACCCAGAACACTGTTAACCTCTTGATTACTCTGTGCTAGAAAATCTAGCGCAGGACCATGCTTCTGCCTGATCATGGCTGGGGTGGGTGGTAGATGGTAGTGGCCATCTGAGTGTATGGCTGCCAAGAAGAGGATGTAGCCAGGGGCTAACACAGTGCTTAATTGCCATGGGGGAACTGCAGCTGGCTGTGGCTGCAGCGAGTTGACATCTGCGTTTGCAGCGCACGGTTTTCTGCAAATAATTAACCAGCAGAACTCTTGATTCTCTCTAATTAATGAAGAGGAAGCCTGGAATCTTCAAAGTCCACAAATGTCACCCTGCCATCGTGCCAGGATTGATCTTCTTTGTTCTAGACCGAGAAGCATGCCTCTCCTGCCTCGCCTAATTTTTTTTTTATAAATTGAATTTTCCTATTACTCGTTGTGACAGCTAGGGAACATGACTTCAGAAATTCACCCGCGGTTCATGCCAGTATTAGAAGCCTGAATAATAATAATTTTTTAAAAGAACCATAATGGAACGGGCTTTCTGTCTCTGACCCAGAATTAATCACCGGGAAGAGACACTGAAAGGAGCTCGTTAATTAGCGCTAATGTATCTCGCTAGGTGAAGGCTGAATGCTTGGGAGTCTGCAGGGGGATGAGGGAACACATCTTCTTCTCTGGCTATCTTTATATGCTGCTGAGGTCCGTGGGGATGCGGCGAAGGGACTTTGCTCCTAGCAGACAGAGATTTGTGACAGGAGACGCAGCAGAGTTAAGCGGGAGCTGACCAAGGCTGACGGTCCTGAGTGGCTTCCAGGAAGGAAGCGGAAGTGGCTGTTATCAATGCAAGTGACCTTGCGGTCTCATCTGAACTACAGTGAAAGCCACCGCAAATGCCAAAGTGGGACCCTGTCAAATCCTAGGTCGGGTTGTGTCACTGTGTGTTCCTAGAGCCCTGGTAAAGAATGCGGACTGTCTATATCAGTCTCTGAGGGCCTACCTGTCTGACCACAGGTCCCTCCAAACCCTCATTTCTCTACCTTTGTTCATCAACCCTCTGCATTTCCCGTGCACCAGGGCCTTTGCACTGGCTGTGTGAAACATCATTGCTCAGCTATGCACATTCTCTTCCTTTCACATGTTGCTTAAATGTCACTTTAATGAGCATACGCCATCTAAAGGAGGGTCCTCTCCCCATCTGTGTGGCTGTGTTTTCCTCTCGTCTTTATAGCCCGCCATCTATTCTCCTTCTTTATCGTGTCTATCATTAAGCCTCAGCCTCCTCCCCCTCCCATTAGACTGCAAGCTCCCAAGGCTAGGATTCACATCTGTTTTGTTTGCTGCTGTATTCCCGGAACCTAAAACGATTGCCAGCTCAATAAGTATTCACGGAGTCAAGGAGCCGGCTGGCACACCAGAGTACCCGAGGTATGTACAACGCCTGTGCCGTGTTCATCCTGCTTGCACGCACAGGCGCTGTGTAAAGGCCGCTCCTTTGCTCAAACATCGAATGGAGTGCTGCTGCTTTCTTTGGCTACCAAATGCTAATAATTAAAGCACACGGTGTGATCTGCGTTAAATAGTACTTGGAGTGCTTTCCTTTCCTGGTGGCTTCTGCTAGGAAGGATGAGACTAATGAGGTTTTTCTAGAATAAGGTTCCTCAGTAATGTCCCTATGGGGGCATCCTCCTCTTCCTCAGTCCACAGAGTAAGGGAGTGATGCTGGGGGATGTGACAGGAAGAGCACCTTGGAGAGAGAGAGAGAGAGAGACAGACAGACAGACAGACAGACAGACACAGAGACACACACAGAGAGACAGACAGAGAAAGACACACACACACAGAGGCAGACAGACAGAGACAGAGGGACAGAGACAGATACAGAGAGAGAGAGAGAGAGAGAGACAGACAGACAGATACAGAGACACAGAGACACAGAGACAGAGAGACAGAAAGAGAGACAGAAAGAGAAAGAGAGGGAGGGACAGAGAGACAGAAAGAGAGAGAGAGAAAGAGAAAGAGAGAAAGAGACAGAGAGAGAAAGAGAGAGGATGCATTCAAAGGCATTTAGGAGGATCATATTTATCAGTGTCTTGGCCAGGCCCCTGCAGAGAACTTAGGGCAGAGATACAAGAAGGGCAGTATTGCCTGCTACTTCTATGCTAAGCCACCGGACCATAGATTCCCATTCTATGTCCTTTCTATTGAAGAATGCCACAGGAGGGCCCTGGCTTATGTCTATATGTTTCTAAGAGTTGAAAACAACCTGGTCCAAGTGAATACACAGACGAGGGCCTAGGCGGAGTTAAGATGCTGCGCTCTGCTCCATAGTGTCTGTCAAAAGAGCCCGAGTGGACGAAAGTCCCCAGCCAGCTGCTGCTGGGGCTGGGGAGGAGACGCTGTCACTACACCCAGGCTCTCCTCCCGAGTCTGTAGCTGCTAGTGGAGTCACTCTGGCCAATCTCTCCTGCACTGTGATATGGCTGTGGTTTAGATGTGGTTTATCCCAGGCTAAACTCAGGTTAAAGTTTAGTTGTCAACATAATGGTATAGAGAGGGGTGGGGTCCTTAAAGAGAGTCCTTAAACAGGGCTCTGTTGTCTTGAGGGGATTAATGTGGGTCCTAAGAATTTACTAGTCACCAAAGTCGGCGGTGACTCTGCCCCCTACCTTCCCCGCCTTGTGTCAGTTTACGTGACATGTATGGAACAGGATGAGGACTCCACCAGAAGCTAAACAGATACCCACCGCGTCTGTTTGGATTTCCAGAAGTAGGAATCAAAATCAATGTCTTTCCTTTATAAATCACTTGCCTTCAGTTATACTATTAGAGCAATGGACAGTAGGCTGCAACCCCATTTCTAGTTCAGCCATTTGACATTTATTTCTTATTTGTATCTATGCCCATGTGCCTGGGTTAATTTAAGTGCATGATGTGCGTGCATATTCTGGGAAGGCCAGAGGCTGCCAGGTCCTCTGGAGGTAGAGTTAGTAGTTGTGAGCCACCTGGTGTGGGTGCTAGGAACCTTGAGCTCTCTGGCAGTGCAGTTGTACTATAACTGCGAAGCCATCTCTTAGCCCTCAGCCCTGTTAATACCCTACAAAAAATTTCCACCTTTCCTCTAATGAATAACTTTCCTTAATTTGAGAAAAAGAAGGAAAGGGCCCCAAACCCAAAAGTCAAGGTACTTGCCTAGTTTCACACTGTCGCTAAAAGGTAGGGCCCACAGATCCAGCTTCTTCCACAATATGCTTTGGTCAGAAGGACCCTCTGATATTTCCTGTTGGAGTCACAAACAATTGTTCTCAGGAGGGGAAAGAGACGTTACAGTGGATACAATTACAATCCAGTCCATACACTGGATCATTTCTAAAATGGCCTCTCAGAGGATGCTCAGAGGTCAGAGCTGAGAACACGGGCTAAGTCTTATGGGCATAAAAGTCTGAATTGTTAGATGTCCAAAATTCTAATCCCAAGTCTATCTGAAGCCTTTTCCCGCAGTCAAGTTAGGCAGAGTGCCCTGGTTCTAAATAGCAAAACTGACCATCCCTCCTAGACTTGAGCCCCAAACCCTGGGATTTCTTCCAGACTACAGCTCCCTTGAAGCAACCATGGATGCGCCTACAGGTCTATGACTCCCGTCTTCCACAAAGGAGTGGAGAAGAGCCAAGGGGGGATTCCGATAGAACCCCTAGTGTGACATACCAACATCACTACAGCTGGGCTTGTCACTGACTGACACACCTCCAGCTTGCCCGTGTCTTCCTGAAACAGGCTGTTTGTTGAAAAAACCCGAGGAGACTTGTTTCTCCGTCCCCACGCACAAAGAAAACAGAGGCTGCTGATGGCTACTGAGCATGCGCTTGACCGTGACTCCCACCGCTAGCCTGGAAAGCCCTTTCTTGTTCAGCGTCTACGTCAGTGGCTTGTCTTTGATGAGTGTCTGTGACCGTTGCGTGTGGCACCCTTCTGTTTCCTGCCTTTACGGATGGAATAAGGACGAGAAGGTGGGATGCAAGCCGCAAGCTCTAGCTGTCACTGGTTAAAATGCAGCGAGTAGCTGTCGATGGGCCATTTGACTCAGGCAAAATGAAGAAGGGGGTTCCCCTTCCCTTGTAGGAAGGAAGGAAGGAAGGAAGGAAGGAAGGAAGAAATGAATGAGCAGAAGGACAGTGGATGAAGCTATTATGTACATATATAATAGCTTTTTCCATATATATTTCCCATATATGAATGTTCTTCCCGTTGCTGGCTCAGTGCCTGCTGATGCATTTCTGGCTTTCTCATTTTCAATGGAGACTAGCATATTGTCCTCGGTTCTATGCAGTGGGTTAAGAGCGGGACAAACGGTAGCCAATGCTTGCTTTTAGTTCTAAAAGGTAACTGAGGTAATTGAACACACCGGAAGGAATAGACAAGGCCTGTATTCAGTTGAAGGGCATGTGGGGGAGGGAGCTCCTGGGGGCCACACTGACTCACTGCTGAGTAAGAGTGGAGCCCAATCATGTCCTACTCTTCAGAACTTTCTGCAACAGTGCACTTGCCTGTACTTCATGGGGCATGTTGGGGTTTCTCTGCCCTTGGACTCTTCTTGTGTTTTCCATTCCCGTAAGTTCTGGGAGGCTTGTCAGTTACTACAGAAGTGTTTGTTATCTGTCTATTCCCAGAAAGCTGGGTAGGGATTGCTTGTCATTCATCAGGACAGACAGCCCTCTCCCCAGTGTCTGGTCAGACTTATATAGAGTATCATGCACTGTGTGGTGGCTGTTAAGGAAGGCAGGGGCCTCCTCAGACTTACATGTAGGCTTCAGAAAGACAGCCCTGAGATGGTCTCTGCAGTAGGCTGAAAAATGGCCCCCAATCCAAGCCTCTGTATACTGCAGCCTCTTTGGTCTCTTCCTACCCATCTCTATCCCTTAATTCTGCTTCGAAGAGTGTGACAAAGGGTTTCTAGCACACTCCTACAAACTCAAAGAGATTTTAAAACACCCGAGACTTGCAGCTTCGGCTACAACGTATCCATGGGGCAACTGTGAAAATAGGTCAAACTTACCTGTGAGGCCACCCACTCAGCTGAGGACACATGTCCACACCGCTTGTTCTCCATGACCTGTGCATGCACTAGTCTCAGCCTACACTGATAACTTTGGCCCCAAAGAGACCTACAAAGGAACAGAACCCACTATACCTTACCCAAATTACCAAGAATTTTGAGCAAATAAATGATGGTTGAAAGGAAAAAAAAAATATGACATGCTATGCCGAGTAATCCAATTGGAGGCCAGGTTTTTGCCTTCCACTATTAATCTGTTCCACGCTGAGGTCATAGTGACTATCTGGCCACAGGATTGACCACAGGAAGCCTGTGCAAGGAGAGAAGACTGGCTCAGTCTGCCGATTTCCTCCCAGTCAGCCCCTGTGGATGCCTCTGATGAAAGGGCTGGATCACACACCAGGAACAGCCGTGGGAGGAGGTATGCTAGTTACAGAGCGGGAGCTGAGTTTTCCAGGTTCACCCTTTATTGACACTGGAAATTTGCACAGATGAGTCAAGTGTGTAGACATCAAGTGAGCAAGTCTAACGGCACAGCATGTGTGAGGGCCTCGCGGCGGCTGTCTCTGGGTTGTTTGTTTGTTTGTTTGTTTGGTTTGGTTTGGTTTGGTTTGGTTTGGATTTTGCTTTTTCAAGACAGGGTTTCTGTGTGTAGCCCTAGATGTCCTAGAACTTGTTCTGTAGGCCAGGCTAGTCTTGAAACTCACAGGGATCTGCTCACCTCTGCCTCCTGAGAATTGGGATTAAAGGTGTACACTACCACCCCTGGCATGCTGTGTTAATATCCCTTTGGTTTCTAAGTCTTGCAGCATTGGGCTGCACTCACAAGGCAGCAAACACCAGCCCCTAGCATATTCTTGCTCTCAGTACCTTTTGGCTTAACTCCTTACTCCCCAAGACCTTCCCAGTTAATCTTTTAGCTCCCCAAGTCAGTGGGACAAAGAGGCCCAAGCCTGTAGACCTGGGTTATAATTCCAGATCAGCTCCTCAGATGTTGGTGGGTTGGAGGCATGGAGAAAGGATGACCTATAGTGACAAGGACATGGGAGAGGAGAGGAGAGGACCCCAGCAGACCTTGGCCAGTCTGCATGGATAAGACCTGGCAGTGGCCCGAGCCTGGGATGACAGGAGTGCAAGGGAGTCTGAACCAGTCTGAGGCTCCCTGCACAGGCACTGGGTGAGGCAATTTGATGAAGCAGAGCTATGAGTGGGTGAGCTTTTTTTTTTAAGATTCATTTTAATATCACAGTATGGCATACCTGTGAACCTGCCTGCAAACAGGATTCTCCTTAAAGGTAGGGTAATGTGAGGCAGAGAGGCCATCAGGCCTAGGATAGACAGTAGTTCAGAACGACTGAGTATAAAATTAAATGCCAGCCGCTGAAGGACAGTCAAGGGCTTTCTCCTAGGAACGCCAACTGAAAATAGCAGTCTTGCCGGGCCTGGTTGGCCTAGCTTGCTTGGCAGGGTTAACTAGGCACTGTGGCTAGTGGGTACTCTCCATGCGAGCAGCCTGGACAGGTTCCCCGGATGACCTTGGTCTATTGTTAGCACTCATAATCAGCTGTGGCTGATTTTCACAGTATCCGTCATAGCGACGGGCAGCTTTGCAAGCATATTTTGTTTTCAGTAAAGAAAACGTAGTTCCCCATGGCTAGGCCCTGAGTTTGACTCAGGGCTTCTGTGACTGTCAGTTCGCATCAGTTTTCTGGAAGGCTGTTAAGAAATCAGTCACTTTTTTCCCCCCTAGAGTCAAATTAAAAAACCTCGGCCCTCTCAAGTAACTTAGAAGAATCAAACTGCAAATTCTTCCCTCTGGGAACATGTCACAGCAATGCCTGGTTGCCTGCCTTAGTTCTTAGCATCATTTACCCTTCTGCATATCACAATAGAAGCGAACTCAGAGGCAAGGAATCAAGGCAGAAGCAGGGGTTTAACCCCTAAGAACTACGTCAATGGCTCTTCAGGGGGTCTGAAGATGGGATCGAGATTCTCCTGGGTCTGGATCCTCAGATGAAAACTTCTTGCTATCATATAATGCCCCAGTCACCATAACTAGCTGTAAGTTTGCTTTAATATATGATGTCTGGGGAAAAATACTGAGATATGGCAAAAGACACCATTGTGTTTCTAATTTGAACTTTTGAGACTGCACTTCACCCTGCGAACACTAGAGGGCAGAAGTCAGAGAGGAAAGGCTACCCTGGAAGGGATTGCTCCGGGAAGCCAGGATTTGTGTTTCACTATGACACGCAATTTTACTTAAGCAGACACTAATGCTTATAGTGTGGCCAAGTGACTTCATGGTTGGAATTCAGTATTAAACTCTTACGATCTGCTGTAGCGGTTCAGAGTCCACAATAGTGAGGAAAAAGTTACTGCTCTCTAAACGGAATCTATCCTCTGTCGATTTTAGACACTTTGAGAGCCAATACAATATAGTTAGATCTGCGAGTCCTTAATTTTAGGGGATACATTATTTAGATGAATAACCTTTCACAGATATTGAATTTTTTTTTAAGTGCAGCATTGGTCTTGCTTAGAGTTCTCACAGTGAATGGTAATGACAACAGGCACTCCAGACACTCACAGAAATGAAATGTGCTCTCTGTAGTAGCCAGGAGTGACAGCCTTTCCGTCACCATCTCCCCATGATTTTCATGTTAGCCGGACATTAAAACACGACAGATACTGAAGTTAACTGGTCCTGCTGAATTGGCAAGTCAATGCCTACACACACACACACACACACACACACACACACACACACACTTAAATTCTCAGTTGATCAATCATTTGGTGCCTTTTGGAAATGTTAGTAGGAACCAATGAAGTCTAATCTCATTACCCATTTGAAATAAAATCACAGTTACGTCAACCAGAAGAAGTATCTTAAAAATGTCCTTTGAAAAGACCAACTAATTCATGATTAAAGCACGTTACCAAACATATTACCAAGCACCAAGTAAATATAAATATAAGAATTACTGTCCTTTGACTCTTACAATTTTTTGAAGCAACCGATTAAAGCATATGTGAGTCTGAGTGTGGGAAGAGACACAAAACGGCGCACTGAGCTAATAAGGGTGTGCTCTTTTACAAACCCTGGGGTCACACTCATGGGTTCCTAAGTGCTGAGAGAGTCGAAATGACATTATGGATCCCCAAAGCAGTGTTGGTTTGTAATGACCCATGGCCAGACAGGAAACGCTCACCCCTTAAAATGGGGGTCGCCTTTGTTAGCCATGCAGAAAACTTGGTCCACTTACCTCGCACGGGAGACCCTCTAATCTCAGAAAGTGCTGACATGCGTTACTGTACCCGTGAGCAAAGTCTTTGGCAGAAGCGCCATTGATCCTTGTGGTAGTGACTAGACTTAAACCATTCTGCGGTCACCATCCCTGAAAAAAAGCACGCTCATGGGACTATTTCTTCCACCGGCACAAACGAGGCATCTCATAAAGGCATGTGAGTGTACACCGCTAGTCAGAGACACTGCTGGTGAGTGACAGAGCGCCTGGCTGATTTACACAAACCCCTAAGTGAGCGTATGAGAATAGGTTAGGTTTAGATTGACGAGCAAATGTGTAGCCAGACTTCTGGCTGACAAATGGCACGGCTATGCCAGCGCATTCGCTCCTCGGGAGGGAGACCAAAAGTGAAACAGGATCAAGTTCACTCTTAAAGGACATCCAAACCTAGCGGATGGCTGGGTTGGTAAAACACATGTAGACAGGAACCCCAACCAGAATAGAACTGCGAGGGTTCAGAGTTGAGCACACACCCAGGCCAGTGACGATGCTTGCCGAGAATCCCTGGACCCCGTGTGTATTTATGTTGACATTCCTTCAGAAGGGCCCTGCTGTTTTCGAGATAAATCTATTTTATTGGCAGCTTAGCTTTAAACTCACTACTCTCTAAAAATGGCCTGTTTGGGTAAACCAGAGACTGAAAATAACAACCGATGAGACTAGCGTTCAAAATGGTGCCAAGCAGTAACTAAGCCAGATTGGATTAGGTTTATTTTGGCCAGGCAGAGCTGAGAACAGAAATGTCCAAACAGCGTTTGTCAAGAAGAGTGAATTATTATGACTGTTCTTTCTAGGCTAAAGTTGAAAGTTCAGGTCTCTAAAGAAAAGTGGTGTTACGTCCATGACTGACACTATTTCTGAGCTCCTGCGGCATGCCAGGAGTGTCACCCAGCATTTGATGTATCTTGGCCCATTTATTTTCCATCCTAAAGCCACGGGGTAGAGCATACAGTCCCTGCTCTATAGATGAACCTGCTGTTTCGAGAAGTTGGTTGAGATGTTCAAAGCTACACAACCCCTGAGATTCAGGATTTAAAATTTCTGGCTCTCTTTGAGTCACACGACATTGCTGTCTGGACACGTAGTGACACGTAGTGGGCATGCTGATACAATTTAGCAGCTTGCAACCTTGGTAGGGTTTGAGGAACGTTGGGGCAAGAACAGAGAAAGCTGAGAGACCTGGGTTTGAATCCAGACTCCCCTGGCTGTGGGATTTTTAGGAAAAACTCCTAGCATCTGAGCTTATTCATGATCCACCAGAAGTGTGTGAGCAGGATAGGGTATAAGTGTGAGGAAACTTCTAAACCACCTTTCAAATCTCTCTTGATTCTAGGAGCCTTAATGGGCTTTTAATTTCCCGTAATGGAAGCACACATTTGGCCTTTTAAATGAACTCAGATGTGAGAAAACGTTTCCATTTGAAATTCAAAACCCGGTTCCAGTTTTACCTCAGGAGCATTACTCTCTGCTGTCCAGTTCATTTCCTGGGTGTCCTGTCCTGACCTAGAGGCCCTTCCATCTCCTAGGTGAAAGACTTCGCCTCACAGGGCCTGAGGTTCTGCACGTAAGTGAGCCACAGGGTGTGCTGAAATTGGAAAAAGAAGATCACCTGTGGAGGTTAATCTTCAATTGTCATCTTGACTGGAATTGGAGTTATCCAGGAGAGAGAGACACCTCTGAGCATGTACATGTGGGTATTTCCAGAGAGGTTTAACTGAGGAGAGAAGATCCACTCTGGGTGTAGGTAGTACCTGCTCTGGAGTCCCAGGCTGACAAGAGAGACAAGACATGAGCATCAGCATCTGTCTGGTCCTACTTCCTGATTGTGCTTGGAATATAACCAGATACCTTCTCTCCTGATGCCTAACCGTCCCAGCTATGGTGTACGGTACCCCCAGACCATAAACCAAAGTCAACTCTCTCTCCCTTGCTTTTGACATGGTGACAAGAAAAGTAACCACCCCCCACTACCTAATCCAATATTGATTTACAATATCACCACCAAAGCAAACCACTGTATTTGCCTTTCACATGATGATGCTGCTATTTCCAAGGGGGTTAAAAGAACACACGTGCACACCGGTCAGCTCATTTTGTAGGTTTCATTCCACTTTTGTTAATTGACGAATGCTCTTTATTTGTTGAGGCCTCCTTTTTGTTTAGGTTTCAATGTCCCATGTGGATGAGATGAGTGAGCTATTTCTGAATACGGCTGTTTCTTCTCAGTGTACCAACTCAGTCCATAGTCATTCATGCATCCCCAACCCCAGCCCAGCTGATGGAAACATATACATTGGCTCTCCTACCAGGACATGCATGGGTCACCTGCTGCCCAGAATTCTTGAGTGACTGTGCTGTTTGGGGGGGGGGTGCGGTGACTGAATGCTCCTTTGATGATGTGCTTCCTCATGACACACACTGACTAAATTCAAGCATTTGCTATTTGACCAGATGCCAAACGTACTAGCCTGGATATCTGTGAACTTACAGATGGCTGGAAGCAAAAATAAGATCAAAGCAGCCAGGAGCATGTCTCCATACTGCTCTTTCAGGGATCGCTGAGGTAGAGCTTCGATTAATTGGAAAGTTAGTGAAGAAACATATTTAGTGGAGGCTGGAGAGATGGCTCAGTGGTTAAGAGCACTGACTGCTCTTCCCAAGGTCCTGAGTTCAAATCCCAGCAACCACATGGTGCCTCACAACCATCTATAATGGATCCGATGCCCTCTTCTGGTGTGTCTGAAGACAGCTGCAGTGTACTTACATAATAAATAAATAAATCTTAAAAAAACATATTTAGCTAAGGTATGATTCTTTCAATCCAATACTTCAAAGAATCCTCTACAAAATATCTTATAGCATTTACCATTGAAAATTTTTTCTTCTATTTCTTTCCAATACTTTTAAATAGTTTTATTGTTACAAAATGAGATCTACATCTGATGTTAGAAGAATTTAACTAAGGTATCATTCTGCTAGGAATATGTAGTAGAGAGCTTAAACATTCTCATTCTCTCTCTTTTTTCAAGAGTTATTTAATTTTATTCATGAGTACACTGTCGATGTCTTCAGACACACCAGAAGAGGGCATCAGATCCCATTACAGATGGTTGTGAGTCACCACGTGGCTGCTGGAATTTGAACTCAGAACCCATGGAAGAGCAGTCAGTGCTCTTAACCGCTGAGCCATCTCTCCAGCCCTAAACACTCATTTTCTAAAAGTCTCAGTTCGCTATACTCGTTTTCTACTCCTTTGCTATTTTTTAAATTTCCTATAGCAAACTTTTATATGTGGAGCTCTTAGATCAAAGGAGACACAATAATGGCTCATTGTTATCAATATCCATCAGGATTGCTCTCCTAAGGAGTTGCTTTATACGGTCCCCCAATTATTGTTGGATAAGTTTGTCTTTACTATCTCCATTTTTTTATTACTAGGTATAAGTAATAAAACACACACTCACACACACTTTTTTTAAACCGACAAAACAAAGTTCTTTTGAGAAGTCTCCTCCCACATTCAATATCTGCTCTCTACTGAGGACACATAAGAACCTTAAGAACTAAAACCTGCTTTAAATTAGAAGGACAATTTGAACATCCATCCTTTTTGAATTCTTAATACTACATGATGGCGAAGCCAGTGGTTTATAGATGGCCTGGTACCACATTACTGAAGTCAGAGAGGGACGGGGGGGGGTAGGGGGGGGTCTTACTTCTTTTGAACCCAGGCTTGCTGTGTTCTACTGAACCACAGCAGCCGCTTAAGTGACAGCCTGGGGCCGTTTCATTCCAGTGAGCCTTTCAAGACAGGCTCAGAGCGGTGCGGGGTGGACAGAAGTAAGGACGGAAGAGACAAGACGCTCTAGAGATGAAGATGACCAAGCGGCATGGTTTCCTGGAAAACCAAACACTTTACCCAAAAGAGTAAACAGTTTTGGTTATTTTATTCATGCCTTTTCATTCTTCTATATTCTATACGCACCTCAGAAAGGTTGGTTTGCCTTGTTTTGTTTTCAGGCACGTTATTTAATAGCGCCTAAGAGTCGGAGTATTTTAGCTGAACTCAGATGCACATGAGTAAGTCCAGTTGGAAGCTGTTCATGCATATCGGCAAACAGACTATGACCTTTTGACCTTAGCGTATTAAACACAAGGAAATTCATAGTTAAAATTCCACTCTCAGCTCTTCAGCCAAGATGGAAATGGTCCGGGCCGTAAAAACATGACAGCCATGCCTGCTAGAGTCCCAGGAACCTGCTAGAATTGTCAAGTGTGCAATTCAAGTCACCATAAATCAAGACTTCACCTTTAAAAGTCTATGGGTGTTGTCCTTAAGGGTGAGGAGACAGACAGACTTTGCCCCAAGCTGAAGCACGGCACGGAGGATAAACACCTCCTGGGAGATGTTGGACGTTCTCTCTGCTCTTTAAAGATCATCTTGGGAGAACGATTTGGCTGCTTCCTATTTTGCTGGTATGAAAAGGGGAAGCCCCACTTCGGAGTCCACAGTCCTGCAAAAGGCGAGGTCCACCCACACTCCCCTCAGAGTGTGGCTGTGGGACAGAGGGCGCGCACTTGTGTGTGTTCACCCAGAGACGTAGTGCTTCGATGGTCCCGTGTGAGCCGAACGGGAGGTCGAAAAGCTGGATGTATTCTTCAAGGGTTCTGTCATCTGGAGGCTTGTACGAGGACACGAGACTTCTGTGGTACAACTTCAGCACGGCAAAGATGGGTTTAGACTTGCGCTGCCTTTGAGGGGAGTGCACGGAGGACTCAGGATACCCCGTGGGAAATCCTGGAAAAAAAAAACAAAAACAAAAAACAAAAAACCCCCGCAGCAGCTTGGAAGCAGCTTCCACTTTCAGATCCCTGCTCTAGGAATGTATTTTCATAGCCATTTGCTTGGAAATCCAGGCAATAAATAAGTACACAGCCCACAGCTCTGCCTGAGGCCGAGCTCTTGTTTTGCTGTGGGCATCAGAGAACGGGCAGGCGGAGGGGTCCCAGCTCCAGGCCTTTCCCTGGTCTAGTCTGCATGGCTCTTCTCAGCTGGAATGTTTCCTGTCAACTCCAAGCACTGCGGCTGTGATAACATTCATATCCAAGGTTCCCGCCCAAGGTGACACTCAGGAATGCCTTTGAGATGCCAGCGGAGTTGGACAGGATCACTGTCACACCCAGCCTGCTGTGGCAGCTTGCAGAGATGGGCAAGGGCTGGCGGTCATTTTGGCCTCTTTTGTTTTTGTAAGGCTTTTTTTTTTGGTACTAGTGGGTGGTCCCTTCAGTCTTCCACTACATTCCAAATATTTCTGAAATGTTCTGAGAGGTGGCAATCAACCAAACGTACACAGTCCTGACTCTGGCAAGGTTCCTTGCCCTCACATTCCGGGTTTTGTTCTCTTTGAAGTCAGACTGAACACAGAGTAATTTGTGAAGACCTAAAACTTGGATGTCTACAGACATTTTCTTTCCTCCCTCCTTCCTTCCTTCCTCCCCTCCCTCCTTCCCTCCTTCCTTTCTTCCTTTCTTCCTTCCTTCCTTCCTTCCTTCTGTCCCTCTTTCCTTCCCTCCTTCCTTCCTTTTCTACAAACCATGTGGTTTCTAAGCTTTAATAGCCCATCAGAATGAGCCAAAAATTTTAAGCAGGTATTTACAACACGTATCTATAAGACATGTGTGTGGGTCACTAAATCAATATTTTGAGATAATGAAACAGAACAATTTATAGATGGAGCATACAAAAATATTGTTCTGTATTTTCCCCACTCTTGCCTCTACTGTCTTACTAAGGCCGTAGGCCTACTTTATATCGATATGGGCTGAATTAGTATGTGTCACCTGATGGGAGTGGCTTAGCCTTTTGTGATCTAAGTCACCTTATGGGTTAAGTTCTGTTTACTTTTATACTGGGTTCTGTGCCTTTTCTAGCTAGAAGCTGTGCTACCGAGAAAACACAGGGGGGCACCGTCTGCCCTGAGTCGCCCTTCACTTTTTCCCAGTCTCACCTGAAAGTCCCCAGCAGATTTCCATCTGCCTCCATGTCAATCAAATGCTGTTATAGTCTAAAGAAAACCTGCTGCCCAGGGGTCAAACCCACAAAACAAATCAGGGAGAAAAGTCAAGCCGATGTAGCATCTTCCCCGCCCAGATAAGTAAGGATAGAACGGTGAGTGGAGGTCCCCTGGAAGGCCTCTGACCTTTGACACTTAGGACATTTTTCCTCCCAGTTCCTCCTCACCTCACTCCTCATCCACAGCCAATCCCCTTCTCTCCTTAGAAAACAAACAGGCACTGGGCATCCCCTGTGCATACCTTTAATCCCAGCACTCCGGAGGTCAGCCTGGTCTACAAAGTGAGTTCCAGGACAGCCAGGGTTACACAGCAAAACCCTGTGTTGGAAACAGCAGCAGCAGCAGCAGCAGCAACAGCAACAACAACAACAAAGGAAACGAACAGAGAAAGAGAGAAGAATAAAATAAAAAAGGAAACTAACGAACATACTGGAGTTGAACAAGGCAAACAGAAGGAAAAGAGTCCTAGAGGAGGTGCAAGAATCAGAGACCCACTTGTGTGCACACTCAGGAATCCCATAAAAACACCAAACTGGAAGACTGCAGTACAGACACAGAAGACCTGGTCAGACCTGGGCAGGCCCTGTGCATGCTGCTTCAGTCCCAGTGAGCTGGTGAGCTCCAGTGAGCTTTGCTCATGCTGATTTGGAGGGCCTTGTTGTCTCGGTCTCTTCCATTCCCTCTGACTCTTGCACTCTTTCTGCCGACCCCCACCCCTACCCCACCCGCTTCCACTGGGTTCCCTGCGCCCCTAGGGGAGGGATTTGATAGAGGAATCTCATTTAGGGCTGTCTTAGTTAGGGTCTTATTGCTGTAAACAGACACAATAACCAATGCAAGTTTTATAAAGGACAGCATTTAATTGGGGCTGGCTTACAGGTTCAAAGGTTCAGTCATCAAGGCGGGAGCAGGGCAGCATCCAGGCAGGCATGGTGCAGGGGGAGCTGAGTTCTACATCTTCATCCGAAGGAAGCCAGGAGCAGACTGAGGGGGGGGTCTCCAAGCCCACCCCCACAGTGACACACTTCCTCTACCAAGGCCACACCTTCTAATAGTGCCACTCCCTGTCAAGCATATGCAAACCATCACAAGGGCCAAATGTTTTTCTCTTAGCACAATGTCTGGCTGTGGGTCTCTATCCCATCAGCTGTAGGAGGGAGCATCTCAGATGGTGAGGGAACAGGACGTTGTTCTATGATTATGGAAGAATGCTTTTAGATGTCTTCACACTGCTATGTGTTTTGATGTGTCTTTTAGACCGGAAGAACTTGGTTTTACCCCAGGTCTCTGAGCTATCTAGTCCCAGGTTCTTGGTCAGCCAATCAGTGTTGACTGTGGGTTCCATCTCATGGAGCAGGTCTTAAGTCCAGTCAGACCCTGGTTGGTTGACTTACAGGTTTTGTGCCACCCTTGCCCTAGCCTATCTAGCAGCTGGAACGAAGGGTTTGTGCTTGACTTGGTGTTTGAATTTCTCCCTTAGCGTCTGCATTTTTCTTTTGGGGGCATGCAGAGCACCTACCTGTTCCATAGACTCTGGAACGTAGGGGCCAAGGCTCTGTGCAGGCACCAGCTCGACCTCTCCTTGTTCAATGAGTTGTGTGGGTGTGGTCTTCAGCAATGGGAACTTGCCATCGTTTTGTGGAGGGCAAGTTACAGTCTTGGCAGCAGCCTGGGTCCTTGGGGGTTACCATGGAACCTTTTAGCAAACAACTCAGTTAGATGTAAACCAGTTCTGGTGCTGGAAGCTTCATTTGATGATAAGATGTGGCCAGTTGAGGCTCTGTCTCCGCACTATTGGGTGACTTCACTTAGATCTCCTTCATATATATATATATATTAGGAGATTTCTACCGTATTAGATTTCCATACTGCCCCTCCAATGGCCTTTATTGTTTCTCCTCATACTCCTCCTTCATCCCTCTCTCCCCTCCCCCTCCCCACTTCCTATTTCTGTTCCAGCCCCTTCATCCATCCATAGCTAACTACTGTTTCCCTTTCCCTAATGAGATCTAGCTGTACTCCCTGGTGGCCGACTCTATATCTAACCTTTGTGATTCGATGGATTGTAGCTTGGATATTAACTTAAAAGCTGATATCCACATATAAACAAACACGTACCATATTTGTCTCTCTGGGTCTGAGTTTCCTCACTCAGGATGATTTTATATCCATCCATTTACCCAAGAGTTTCATGATTCAGTATTTTTTGACAGTTGAGCAAAGCCTCGTTATGTAAACAAACTACAGTTTCTTTATCTATAGTCTACTGTGGGACATCTAGGTTGTTTCTAGTAATCTGGCTATCATGAATGGAACAGCGATGGCCGTGGTTGAGCAAGTGTCTCTGTGGGAGGATGAAGCATCCTTTGGGTATGTGAGTGGTATAGCTGGATCCTGAAGTACATCACTTGCCATATTTTTGAGGAACGGCCACACTGATTTGTTTACTGGCTGTACAAGTTTAGATTCCCACCAGCAATGGATGGGTGTTCTCCTAACTCCATATCCTGAAGGATGTAAGATGAAATCTCAAAATAGTTTTAATTTGCATTTCCCCAATGGCTAACAACATTAAACATTTTAAAAGCATTTCTCAGCCGTTCGAACGTCCTCTTTTGAGAATTTTATGTTTAGATCTGTATCCTACTTTTAATTGCGTTATTTGGCTTTTTGACATCCAAGTATTTTTGTTGTTGTTGTTTAAGATTTATTTATTTATTTCTGTTTGTGAGGACAGCATCACTGTCTTCAGATACACCAGAAAAGGGCATCATTTCCCATTACAGATGGCTGTGAGCCACCGTGTGATTGCTGGGAATTGAACTCAGGACCTCTGGAAGTGTGTCAGTGCTCTTAACTACTGAGCCATCTCTCCTGTCCCTTGACATCTAGCATTTTGGGTTCTTTATATAGCTTAGATATTACCCCTTAGATATGTAGTTGGTAAAATATTTTCCCATTCTGTAGGCTGCTTCTTTGTCTGAATGAAGGTGACCTTTGCTTTGCAGAAACTTCTCAGTTTCATGAGGTCCCATTTATTAAATGTTAATCTTAGTACTAATGATATTCTATTCCCAAAGCCTTTTCCTATACCAAGAAGTTCAAGGCTATCCCCTACATGCTTTTTATCTGGTTCGGTATATCTGGTTTTATGTTGAGGTCTTTGATCTATTTGGAGTTGAGTTTTGTGTAGGCTGATATGTATGGATTTATTTAGATTTTTCTACATGTAGACATCCAATTTAATCAACACAATTTGTTGAAAATGCTATTTTCGAGTTTCTTGCTTCTTTGTAAAAAATAATAATAATCAGGTGTCCATAGGTGTGTGGATTTATATCTGGGTATTTAGTTCAATTCCATTGATTAATGTTTTTGATATTGTACAATGCCATAAAATACTGGATTTTATTAGTATTGCTCTGGAGTATGATTTGGAATCAGGTAGAGTACTTCTTCCCACACTTCATTCATTTCTCAGGATTGTTTTAGCTATCTTTGAATGTTTGTGTTCATATAAAGCTGAAAATTGCCCTTTTAAGATCCATGAAGAATTATGTTGGAAATTTGATAGCAATTGAATTGAATCTGTAGATTGCCTTTGGTAGGCTGGCCATGTTTACTATATTAATCCTACTGATCCATGAGCATGAGAGATCTTTCTGGGTTTTTTTTTTTTTTAAATATCTTTGTTCAATGTCTAGAAACTTCTATCAAACAGGTCTTTCACTTGCTTGGTTAGAGTTACCCCAAGACATTTTATATTGTTTGAGGCTATTGTAAAAGGTATTGTTTCTCTGATTTTGTTTTCAGTCCATTTATCATTCGTTTATAGGAGGGCTACTGATTTTTGTAAGATAATTTTGTATCCAGCTACTTTGTTGAAAGTGTTCATCAGCTGTAGGACATTTTAACTTTTAGGATCAGTTATGTATACTATAATATCATTTGCAAATAACAATACTTTGACTTCTTCCTTTCCAATTTGAATCCCCTTGATCTCTCTCAGCTGTCCTGCTAAGACTTCAAATACTATATTGAATAGGATAGAAAAAGTGGACAACCTTGTCTTGTTCCTGACTTTAGTGGACTTGCTTTGAGTTTCTCTTCATTTAAGTTGATGCTGGCTGCAGGCTTGCTATATATGGACTTTTTCATGTTTAGGTATGTCTGCTGTGTCCCTAATCTCTCCAGGATTTTTATTGGGAAGGGGTGTTGGATTCATGTCCAAGGCCTGTTCTGCATCTAGTGAGAGGATCTCAGTTTGCTTATATTGTGGATTACATTTATTGACTCATTTATGTTAAAACATCCCTACATCTCTGGGATGAAGCTTATTTGACCATACTGGATAGTGTTTTTGATATGCTTTTGGATTCAGTTTGCAAATATTTTATTGAGTGTTTTTACATCTATGTTTATAAGAAAAAGTTTCTTTGTAATTTTCTTCTTTGTTGGGTCTTTATGTGGTTTGAATATCAGGGTAACCGTGGCTTCATATAACAAATTGGGCAGTGTTCTGCTTTGTCCCCTGGGAATGTGGGCAGAGAGTAAGAGAGGTTCACAGCAGGCCTTCTATAGAGCTGGGGATGAGACCAGCGGATTGGACTTCAAGGACTAGAGAGAATGGCGAAGATCTGGAGTTAGCTTATTTGCTCCTGGTCTTCTGGGGTTGGAGGCTGGGATGAAGCAGTGCACTGAAGAGAGAAGTTGGAAGGGAAACACTGCAGACAGAGGTGGGATGTTGGAAGAGGTGGCAACGCTGGGAACAAGGCTGGAGGATTGGGTGTGGAGTTGAGGGGGAGGCAGTAAAGATCTGCAGTCAGTCTCCTTGCTTCCCTGGTGGGAGGCAAGCCTTTGAATATGGGTGTTCTTATTTACTCATGAAATATTTTCTAAAAATGGCTCGAGTCTTAAAGGCTTGGTTGCTGATGCAAGCAGTAGGCAGAGAGCCTTGCCTGCCCCAGTGGATCAATCTATCAGTGAATTCAAACATGAATAAACTATTAGGAGATGGCAGACCCTGGAAAATGCAGGCTGGTTTCAGAAAGCTCCCCAGGGATGTCTCTGGGCTCCACCTTGCCCTAGCTCCTTTTTATTTGTGATTGCTTCTCTCTGCTTCTTGTGTAACATGAGATTCTTCAGCTTTACCTGGGGTCAGTAGCAACGGCACTAACAGACTGTGAGCCGAAAGTGCTGCATCAGGGAGCCTGCCTTCAGGGTTTACTGCCGTGAACAAACACCATGACTGAGGCAACTCTTATAAAGGACAACATTTAACTGGGGCAGGCTTACAGGTTCAGAGGTTCAGTCCATTATCCTCAAGGTGGGAGCACGGCCACATCCAGGAAGGCCTGGTGCATGAGACTTCCAAAGGCAAACAGGAGAAGACTGGCTTCCAGGCAGCTAGGACGGGGGTCTTAAAGCCCATGCTGACAGTGACAATCAACCTCCAACAAAGCCATACCTACAACAACGTCACACCTCCAAATAGTGCCACACCCTGGGCCAAGCATATTCAAACCACCACAGAGCCTAAATAAACCTTACTCTTTCCAACTACTTCTGTCAGGTGTTTGGTCCCCACCTGGGTCCATTTCCTGTTGCTGTGATAAAAACAACACAGCGGAGAGAGAGTATTTTAGCTGACAGCTCCAGGGTACAGTCTTTCATGGTGGGGAAGCCACAGTGGCTGGAGCTTGAGTCTGCAGTCAAGAAGCAAAAAGTTGAGTGTGTGTTTACTACGCGTTTCCCTTTCTCCACTTACAGTCTAGGATCCCTGGCTTAGGAAATGATCCCACCTACAATTAAGGTGGGTCTTCCCACATCAATGAACATAATCAAGATAATCCCTCAGACATTCTCAGAGGCTGAGTTTAATCTAGATAATCTCTCGCAGGTGTGCCTGGAGGCTGCTCTCCCAGGAAAGTCTAGAGTCCGATGAATAGACCATTAACAGGAGCCATCACACAGTAGCCAAAGCGCTATCTAAGAGAGGTACCATTGTTTCAGAGACGAATGTGCACAGTGGTGAAGAAAAACAATCCTATACCCTTCCCTTTCGGAGATGAGACTGTAGAATAGTGGTGGAGTTGCTAGCCTAGCATGCCCAAGTCTGTGAGTTCAACACCCAGCTCTGTATAAATAAACAGACAAGTCAAACAGCCTTCTTCAAATAGTTTTCTCCGTTTCATTTTTCGCAGCAGGTACAATGTCATCATTACTGGGGCAGAGCCGACTACGAGCCCCCTATTTTTGCAGAACTAAGTGCCTGATTGTACATTCTAAAAAGATGGCATATCAGAAAGTTTGAAGGGTTTTGCCCAGTAATATGGAGATGCGGTGTTCCCCTGGTGGGCTGGTCTGCTGCTTTCTTTTGTCAGGGAACTCACATTTAGGGACAGCATAGGCAGCTTGTCACAGGAACAAAATGAATGTCCATGTCCCTGCAAGTGACACCAGATGTGCTGTTAAGCCATGGTAAGTGAAGTCACTCCAGTGAAGGCAGCTGCCAAGGCTGGGCCCAGTTCAGAGAAACCAACATTGACAGGAAGCAGCAGGGAGCCTGCTGCCCTCCTCAAGCCTGAAGGGGAAAAGAAAAGAGCCCACAGTGCTTGAGGAAACCATGGCCACTAGATGTGGCCGTGGTTACAGGAGTTGTCTTAGCTCCTCCGACTGCCAGAGTGTGGATAGCTTAAGCAACAGAGACTGACGTTCCTGAAGTTCTGAAGACCTGGAGATTAAGGCTCCGACAGGTTGGTTTCTTCTGAGGCTTCTTTCCTTATGGCGTTCCCCCTGTGCCTTGGTGTGGTCTCCTGGTGTGCTTTGTCTCTGTGTCCACATTTCCCAGTATGGTAAGGGAATCGCTACCTTGGGGTGTTCACTCATCTGCCCATCTCCAGATGTCATAACATCCCGAAATAGCGGGGGTTAAGTATGCTTTTAGATTCAGCTCCGTTCTGAGACACTAGGGATTCCATTTTTACTTGCAACTGCATTCTCAGGCTCTGGTGATTAGGTTCTATGTCCCATTGCAGCCCCATTCTGAGGTTATGGTTATTAAATTCAGCATAGGAATGGGGTGGGGTATAGTTTAGTCCCTGACAGGGACACCTCTAATCTGTGTCTCACAGGGAGGGAGCCTGAACAACCGTGTCTTAATGGATTATTCTCTTTCCTCTAGCCCACCTTGAAGCCTTTTGGTACCTCCTGTTGGATACGTCCAAATGAAAGACCAGAGGCAAGTGAAGTTGTCTGATGACACTGTGAAAGTCAGCCTTCTAGGATGTAGAGAAAAAAGTACTTTGCAGAAGTCCATAGTGTATGTAGCATACAAGGTTCCCTTTCTTGTAGCGTTAGTTCCCTTTCTTGATGCAGAGACA